>NW_026994045.1:0-8475 GCF_028769735.1 Zonotrichia leucophrys gambelii
AATTGTACAAAAGCTTTTAGGTACACATAGTACACATGTTACTTTAAAGGTTTTCAAAAGTATGCCTTTTCAGACTGGCCAGTTGTTCATTCCCCACACTACAACATAAACATTCTCCACAGGTACTAAAGCTTTATTTAAAACTGAACACATGACCCTTGTGCTGACAAAAATTCTTCCCTTTTGGGAAGGTTACCTTTACCCCTCCTCCCTTACCTTGGGAGGAAGCCTTTACAAATCATATGTACTCATTTTGCGAACTGTGATTGCTTCGCATTTCAGCGTGATAATCCTTGCCTGATTTCATACGTTGCTATCTTATGCTGCATGCTGAACAACATGTTTGATTTGCTTTCTCTTTGCCTTGTTTTCCTTTTCAGGGGCCAAGACCAGAGAGCAGTCTGATCTCACAGTCTCTTTGTCATTCTGGGTGATTTCTTAAAACAAAAGACATTTCAGCATACAAAAACTATCCCATTTATCTTCCTGTTATAAAACAGTACTAACAGCAATGAAGCACTATAAATCTTTTTATTTTCTGAGCTGCTCTTACTGGCAACCTCCTCCCAATGAGCCCCTCCCAAAAGGGGCTAATTTAGGAACCTGTTTGCTCTGGTCAGTTCTTATTATTTATTTCTCCTTGCCTTATCCTGCTTCTATTCAAACTTTTTTACAGACTTTCACAGTAGTTTCTCAGTTTTCCTCCTATACACACAGCTCCAGGTGGCAGGTATCAGATGTGATTCCCACACACAAGCTCTAAGACCTTAGGTTCTGAATCCGCTTGACCAGAAACCTTTAATTTACACTCGGGGCGTGTACCCTGACACTTATTGGAACAGCAAAACAGCAATACCAGTGTTTCTCATAAACACCGCACTGCAATAATACCTGCACATCCAGCTTTTGCTCACAGGCCATTCCCGTGTTCCCTGGGGAGACAGGGCAGCCAGAGCTGTCCCTGTGCCCAGGGCGCAGCCACTGTCACCTCACACAGCCTGCTGGCCTCTTGATGTACCAAAGGCTCCCCAAAATTGCCCGCAAAGGCTGGCTATTCTGTTTATTACAGAGAACTTTAAATCCTTTCAGCAGATTGTTTCCAGTAAAGACTTACTGCAGTACCAACCGAAGTCTCATAAATCTCATAAGTCTCATTAACTAATTCATCTCATTCATCCCTTCTATATAAACTCTGTTTTACAAAATATCAGTCTTTTCTAGTTCTCTTCTTGCACAATCTAATTAAGCACTGTGTCTACTTACACTTGTTTTGCTGCTTTGCAAAAGGGCTGTGCTAGTCACAGCCAAAACTCTGATATACCTGCAGACACAGACACACGCACTCCCCCCCCCCTCCCCCCCCGCCTTATCTCAAATTCACTAGAGCCAAGGCTTGAATTGCTGTGAGGGGGAGAATTCTTGGAATTCCTTTAACTCACTTTATCGAAGTTAAACATAAATCACCGTACTATAGCTCTCCTATGTAAAATGCTACTCTTGTTGCAACAAAATCTTAAAATCTCCACAAACACCACTATACAGTCTGAGAATCAAATTACCACAATGCAGCGGAAGAAAATCACCACACAAAATCACTGGGAAAGGGCATATTTCTCAAAGTGCTCACTTTTCTCAACACAACACAGCACACCATAATTCGGCATTTACTCAAATCAATTTTTCTTGGACACAATCAAAATAACAGCACACAGTCTAGAGATCAAGTCCAAACATCCAAGGCAAAGGAACTCTCTGAGCTCATACTCACGGTTAAAATGTACCAAATCTACACAAATCACTACATTCAAACACGATAAATACCATCACTGACATTCCTCCACTCACTTCTCCGCAGGCACTTCTCTCCTTGCCCCCGCAGCCTGCTGCAGCCGGCGCCTCTGGGCTCACTCGGCTGCTTCAAACACGGGAGTACTGACCAAACACCGCACTGTAGGGCACTGTAGATTTACTCTCTTTTATACACCATACACATATCACCTGCACGATCACAAACACAGTGCACTGGCCACACACATTAACCATACAGCAACACAGTGTCCGGACACCACTCACACACGCACAAACAGAAGAAACATACGCGAATTCAGCTCTGCCCTATCAGAATCTGAATTCTAATACACGCATACACGGGTTCACCCGGCTTACCCCGGAGCCGCTGGCAGTCCTGCTCTATCAGGACGACGAAACGACGAACCCCGTCTCTAATACAGCCGCTCTATCAGCTGCAGCTAGCTTACCCCGGAGCCGCTGGCAGTCCTGCTCTATCAGGACGATGGAACGAACCCCGTCTCTAATACAGCCGCTCTATCGGCTGATCCCAGACGTCTCTGGGTCGTTAATTCCCTTGTTCTTTCCTTGTTCTTCCCCCCCTGGGGCCCCATACATACCGTATTCTCCTCCGCAGGCCAGCGGGTCGTTGTCTGTCCTCGCAGGTGGCAAGTTGAGACAAGCGGAGCCCCACCAGGAAAAAATCCTGGGGCGCGCCTTGGAGGTCCGTCTATCCCCCCTGCCCCCGCGGGACAGAGAACTCCTGCCTGGCTCGCCAAAATGTTTTGCGGAGAAAAGAAGAAACCTCACAACTTGTAAAAGTTGTAAAGCCCGGTATGCTTTATTACGACGCGCGCCGGACGCAAGACTCCCCAAAAGGGCATGCGTGCCCCTGGAGACTCCGAGTCCCCTTTTTATCCCCCCTTCCAAATGCATATGCATACAGTTTCAAATTAAGTTCATACATATTCATTCCACATGACATTTAGCACTAATTCTTCTTTATCGAAGGAATTCCTAAGTCGGGGGCAGATTGACCTCGTGGTTTTTCTGTTTTTCTTTCTCTGTCTCCTTGCTGTCTCTGGAACGCGGCCTCTCCTTCAGCTTTAGCTCCACAGACCCTTCACCTCTCCTAGACACTTTACCTAGTTCAGGATGGATATTCTGTCTCACCATCCTGTGTATCGTGGAATTTCAGGAGCCAGCCGGCCACTCCCAGCCACAGGCCCCCGAACACAAACTACGGCCCTTTTCCCTGGAAGTAAAATTGAACTGCCCGTCACCTGCCTGGCAGATTGCAGGAGCCACTTGCCTCTATCAATCCAGCCCGACTTGGCACTGGTGCCAGCTTTCATCTGGGAACCATCCTGCGTATCGTGGATTTTCAGGAGCCAGCCGGCCACTCCCAGCCACAGGCCCCCGAACACAAACCACGGCCCTTTTCCCTGGCAAACAAAACTCACCCGCCCCGCTTCTGGCTGGCAGAATGCAGGAGACACTTGCCTCTATCAAACCAGCCCGACTTGGCACTGGTGCCACCTTTCATCTGGGAGCCATCCTGCGTATCGTGGATTTTCAGGGGCCAGCCGGCCACACCCAGCCACAAATCCCCCAAAAAAATCTACGGCCCTTTTCCCTGGGAGTAAAACTGACCTGCCCATCATCTAGCTGGCACATTGCACCAGCCACTTGGTAATATCAAACCTGCCCAACTTGGCACTGGTGCCACCTTTCATCTGGGAACCATCCTGTGTATCGTGGATTTTCAGGAGCCAGCCGGCCACTCCCAGCCACAGGACCCCGAACACAAACCACGGCCCTTTTCCCTGGAAGTAAAACTGACTTGCCCGTCATCTGTCTGGCAGATTGCAGGAGCCACTTGCCTCTATCAAACAAGCCCGACTTGGCACTGGTGCCACCTTTCTTCTGGGAACCATCCTGCGTATCGTGGATTTTCAGGAGCCAGCCGGCCACTCCCAGCCACAGGCCCCCAAACACAAACTACGGCCCTTTTCCCTGGAAGTAAAATTGACCTGCCCGTCATCTGGCAGGCAGATTGCAGGAGCCACTTGCCTCTATCAAACCAGGCCGACTTGGCCCTGGTGCCAGCTATCATCTGGGAACCATCCTGCGTATCGTGGATTTTCAGGAGCCAGCCGGCCACTCCCAGCCACAGGCCCCCGAACACAAACCACGGCCCTTTTCCCTGGCAAACAAAACTCACCCGCCCCGCTTCTGGCTGGCAGATTGCAGGAGACACTTGCCTCTATAGAACCAGCCCGACTTGGCACTGGTGCCACCTTTCATCTGGGAACCATCCTGCGTATCGTGGATTTTCAGGAGCCAGCCGGCCACTCCCAGCCACAGGACCCCAAACACAAACTACGGCCCTTTTCCCTGGAAGTAAAACTGACCTGCCCGTCATCTGGCTGGCAGATTGCAGGAGCCACTTGCCTCTATCAATCCAGCCCGACTCGGCACTGGTGCCAGCTTTCATCTGGGAACCATCCTGCGTATCGTGGATTTTCAGGAGCCAGCCGGCCACTCCCAGACACAGGCCCCCGAACACAAACCACGGCCCTTTTCCCTGGCAAACAAAAGTCACTCGCCCCGCTGCCTGCCACGTTCTGGCTGGCGATTGCAGGACCACTGCCTCTCAACCAGCCCATCGGACACGGTGCAACCTTTCATCTGGGAACCATCCGGCGTATCGTGATTTTCAGAGCCAGCCCGCACACCCAGCCACAGGCCCCCAACACAAACCACCGCCCTTTCCTCTGGCAAACAAAACTTACACCACCGCTTCTGGCTGGAGATTGCAGAGCCACTTGACCTCTCAAACACCTCGACTTCGGCACTGCTGCCACCTTTCACTGGGAACCATCCTGCGTATGTGGATTTTCAGGAGCCAGCCGCCACTCCCAGCCCAGCCCGAAAAAATCACGGCCCTTTTCCCTGGAATAAAACTACCGCCCACTCTGCTGGAATTGCACAGCCTTCGTCATGACCAACCTGCACGATTGGCACGGTGCCACCTTTCCATCTGGGAACCATCCATGATCGTGGATTTTCCAGGAGCCAGCCGCCACTCCCACACAGGCCCCGAAACAAACACGGCCTTTTCCCTGGAAGTAAAAACTGACCTGCCCTCACTGCTGGCAATTGCAGGAGCCACTTGCTTATCAATTCAGCCCAGACTGGCACTGGTGCCAGCCTTCATCTGGGAACCAATCCTGGTATCGTGGAATTTTCGGAGCCAGCCGGCCACTCCAGCCACAGGGCCCCCAACAAACCACGGCCCATTTCCCTGGCCACATTAAACTGAACCGCCCGCATCGGCTGGCAGATTGCAGGAGCCACTTGCCTCTATCAACCAGCCCGACTTGGCACTGGTGCCACCTTTCACTGGGAACCATCCTGCGTATCTGGATTTTCAGGGCCAGCCGGCCACTCCCATCCACAACCACCCCAAGACAACTAGGCCCTTTTCCCTGAGTAAAACTGACCTGCCCATTCATCAGCTGGCCACACAGCTTGCAATCACGCCACTTCCTGGAATACAAACCGCCCGACTCTGGCACTGGTGGCCACCTTTCATCTGGGAACCATCCTGGTATCGTGGATTTTCAGGAGCCAGCCGGCCACTCCAGCACAGGCTTCCGAACACAAACCACGGCCCTTTTCCCTGGCAAGTCAAAACTACCGCCCTTTCTCTGGCAGCAGATTGCAGGAGCCACTTGCCTCTACAAACAGCCCGACTTGGCACTGTGCCACCTGCGATCTGGAGACCATCCTGCTATCGTGATATTTCGGGGTCCAGCCGGCCACTCCCACCCAGCCCCCAAACCAAACATACGGCCCTTTTCCCTGGAAGTAAAACTGACCTGCCCTCATCTGGCGGCAGATTGCAGGAGCCACTTGCCTCTATCAACAACCCAGGCCGACTATTGGCCACTGTGCCAGCCTGTTTTCATGCTGGGAACCATCCTGCGTATCGTGGATTTTCAGGAAGCCAGCCGGCCACTCCCAGCCACAGGCCCCCGAACACAAACCACGGCCCTTGTCCCTGGCAAACAAAATCACTCGCCCCGCTTCTGGCTGGCAGATTGCAGGAGCCACTTGCCTCTATCAACCAGCCCGACCGACACTGGTGCCACCTTTCATCTGGGAACCATCCTGCGTATCGTGGATTTTCAGGAGCCAGCCGGCCACTCCAGCCACAGGCCCCAACAAATACTACGGCCCTATTCCCTGGAATAAAACTGACCTGCCGTCATCTGGCTGGCAGATTGCAGGAGCCACTTGCCTCTATCAATCCAGCCCGACTCGGCACTGGTGCCACCTTTCATCTGGGAACCATCCTGCGTATCTGGATTTTCAGGAGCCAGCCTGGCCACTCCCAGCCACAGGCCCCAACACAAACCACGGCCCTTTCCCTGGCAAACAAAACTCACACCGCCCTGCTTCTGGCTGGCAGATTGCAGAGCCACTTGCCTCTATCAATCCAGCCCGACTCGGCACTGTGCCACTTCATCTGGGAACCATCCTGCGTATCGTGGATTTTCAGGACCAGCCGGCCACTCCAGCCACAGGCCCCAAACACAAACCACGCCCTTTTCCCTGGAAACAAAACTACCGCCCGTTTGGCTGGAATTGCAGGAGCCTTCCTCTATAACCAGCCGACTCGGCACTGGTGCCACCTTTCATCTGGAACCATCCTGGTATCGTGGATTTCAGGAGCCAGCCGCCACTCCCAGCACAGGCCCCAACAAAACACGGCCTTTCCCTGGAAGTAAACTACCCCCATCTGCTGGCAATTGCACAGCCACTTGTATATCAACCGCCCAACTGGCACTGGTGCCACCTTTCATCTGGAACCATCTGGTATGTGGAATTTCAGGAGCCAGCCGGCCACTCCCAGCCACAGGCCCCAACAAAACTACGGCCTTTCCCTGGAAGTAAAATGACTGCCCTCTCTGCTGGCAGATTGCAGGAGCACTTGCCTCTATCAAACCAGCCCGACTGGCACTGTGCCACCTTTCATCTGGAACCATCCTGCGTATCGTGGATTTTCAGGAGCCAGCCGCCACTCCCAGCCACAGGCCCCACAAACAGGCCCTTTTCCCTGGAGTAAAACTGACCTGCCGTCATCTGGCTGGCAGATTGCAGGAGCCACTTCCTCTATCAACCAGCCCGACTCGCACTGTGCACCTTTCATCTGGGAACCATCCTGCGTATCGTGGATTTTCAGGAGCCAGCCGGCCACTCCCAGCCACAGGCCCCGAACACAAACCACGGCCCTTTTCCCTGCAAAAAACTCACCCGCCCCGCTTCTGGCTGCAGATTGCAGGAGCCACTTGCCTCTATCAAACCAGCCGACTTGGCACTGGTGCCACCTTGGGTCTGGGAGCCATCCGCTATGTGTATTTTCAGGGCCAGCCGCCACTCCAGCCACAGTCCCCAAAAAACCGCCCTTTTCCTGAAGTAAAACTGACTGCCCTCATCTGGCTGGCACATTGCAGAGCCACTTGGTATATCAACCGCCCGACTTGGCACTGCGCCACCTTCATCTGGAACCATCCGCGTATGTGGATTTTCAGGAGCCAGCCGGCCACTCCAGCCACAGGCCCCCGAACACAAACCACGGCCCTTTTCCCTGGAAGTAAAACTGACCTGCCCATCTTCTGGCTGGCAGATTGCAGGAGCCACTTGCCTCTATCAAACCAGCCCGACTCGACACTGGTGCAACCTTTCATCTGGGAACCATCCGGCGTATCGTGGATTTTCAGGAGCCAGCCGGCCACTCCCAGCCACAGGCCCCCAAACACAAACTACGGCCCTTTTCCCTGGAAGTAAAACTGACCTGCGTTTCATCTGGCTGGCAGATTGCAGGAGCCACTTGCCTCTATCAAATCCAGCCCGACTCGGCACTGGTGCCACCTTTCATCTGGGAACCATCCTGCGTATCGTGGATTTTCAGGAGCCAGCCGGCCACTTCCAGCCACAGGCCCCCGAACACAAACCACGGCCCTTTTCCCTGGCAAACAAAACTCACCCGCCCCGCTTCTGGCTGGCAGATTGCAGGAGCCACTTCCCTCTATCTATCCAGCCCGACTCGGCACTGGTGCCAGCTTTCATCTGGGAACCATCCTGCGTATCGTGGATTTTCAGGAATCAGCCGGCCACTCCCAGCCACAGTCCCCAAACAATCCTACGGTCCTTTTCCCTGGAAAGTAAAACTGACCTGCCCGTAAATGGCTGGCAGATTGCAGGAAACCCTTGCCTCTATCAATCCAGCCCGACTCGGCACTGGTGCCACCTTTCATCTGGGAACCATCCTGCGTATCGTGGATTTTCAGGAGCCAGCCGGCCACTCCCAGCCACAGCCCCGAACACAAACTACGGCCCTTTTCCCTGGAAAAAACTGAACCTGCCCTCTTCTGGCTGGCAGATTGCAGGAGCCACTTGCCTCTATCAATCCAGCCCGACTCGGCACTGGTGCCACCTTTCATCTGGGAACCATTCCTGCGTATCGTGGATTTTCAGAGCCAGCCGGCCACTCCCAGCCACAGGCCCCCAAACACAAACACGGCCCTTTCCCTGGAATAAAACTGACCTGCCCACTTCTGGCTGGCAGATTGCAGGAGCCACTTCCTCTATCAAACCAGCCCGACTCGGCACTGGTGC
>NW_026994046.1:0-8474 GCF_028769735.1 Zonotrichia leucophrys gambelii
AAAACCAAAACCCCCCATTTGCCCAAATGGTCCACTTTTCCCCCGGGAACCCCCCCCTGGGTTTTTGTGGAAAATTTCCCGGAAAAGCCCCCCCCCCCCCCAAAAAACCCCCCCCCCCCCCAAAAAGGCCCTTTTTCCCCCAAAAAAACCAAAATTCCCCCCCTTTTCCCCGGGGGAAAAATTTCAAAAACCCCCCTTTTGGGGAAAACCCCCAAAAACCCCATTTTTCCCCCCCCCCACCTTCAACCCCGGGGCCCCCCCTCCCCCCTTTTGGGGTTTTTTGGGGGCCCCCCCGGCCCCCCACCCCCCCCCCCCCCAAACCAAAAACCCCCCGGAAAAAAAAACCCACCCCCCCCTTCCCCCCAATTTCGGAAAAAACCCCTTTCCCCCACCCCCCGCCCCTTGGCCCGGGGGGGCCCCCTTTTTAACCCCGGGGAAAACCCTCCCGCCCCCAAATTTTTTTTGGCCCCCGGGGGCCCCCCCCCCCCCCGGCCCCCGGGGAAAAAAACCGCCCTTTTTTCCCCGGAAAAAAAAACCGCCCCCCCCTTCTCCAGGGCAAAAAAGACCCCCCGCCCAAAAAAAACCCCCCCCCCCGGGGAAAAAACCCCCCCCCACCCCCCCCTGGGGAAAAATGGGATTTTCCCGACCAGCCCCCCCCCCAAAGGGGGCCCCCAAAAAAAAACCCAAATCCCCCTTTTTTTTTCCGGAAAAAAAAACCCCGCCCCCCCCTCCTCTCAATTCAAAACCAGGCCCCCCCCAAAAACCCCCCAAACTTACGGGGGGCCCCCCTTTTTTTCCCGGGAAAAAACCCCGCCCCCTGGGGAAATTTTTTTTGGGCCCGCCCCCCCAAAACCCCGAAACCCCGGCCCCCCCCAACCCAAAACCCCCGGCCCCAACCCGAAAAAAACTTTCCCCCTTTTCCCTGGGAAAATTCAAAACCCTTTTTGGGGTTTTTCCAAAAGCCCCCCCCGGCCCCTCCCCGGGCCCCCAAAACCAAAACCCCCCCCCCTTTTTTTAAAAACCCCCCCCACCCCCCCTCCCCCCCCCCCGGGGCCCCCCCCAAAAAAAACAAAGGGGGCCCCTTTTTTTCCCAAAAAAAAACCCCGCAAAACCGGGGGGGTTTTTTTTTCCCCCCCTTTTTTTTTGGGAAAATCCCGGCCCCCTTTTTGGGGTTTTTTCAAAGGAAAAAACTTTCCGGTTTTTAAAAAAAAACGAGGCCCCCCCCCCCCTTTTTTCCCTTCCCCCAAAAAAAAATTTTAAAAATTTGCTTTTTTAAAAAAAATTTTTTTATTTTTTCTTTTTTTAACCCCCAAAAATAATTACAATTCATTAATCCATTTTTTTTTTTGGCCCAATATTTTTGCCCCTTTTTGATGTAAGTTTTGTTTTTTTCTTTACAAAAAAACCCCCCTGTACATGTTTTTTAAAAAATTCCCCCCTTTTTGGGGATGACCTAACCTGGTCCCCTTTGATACACATAGGGGGGGAAATTTTTTTTTTTTTCCTCAACCCTGGGGTTGTCCAGCATGCGTATCAAAAGGCCCCCCCCCCCTTTTTCTTAGCTGGGAAAATTTTTTTCCCCCCTGAAAAAAAGGGATTTCCAGTTAGGGGAAAAAACCAAAATTCCCCCCCCCCCAGAGTTTTTTTAAAAATTCTTCTTTAACAACTGCCTTAAGGAAAAAAAGGATCCCCCCTGGTTTCCCCCCTTTGGATCCTTTTCCCCCCCCCGCAACAGAAAATTTTGTCCCCCTGCCCCCGGGGCTGAAATGCCCATCTCCCCAAGAGAAAAATTTACACACAGAAAAGAAAAGAGAGTGGGGGAAAGGGCTCAGTGGGGGGGGTCAAAAACCCGGCCCCAAAAACCCCCCCCCCCCCTTTTTCCAACCCCAGAAACCTAGAGGGGCCCCTTGGGCCCGCGATTCCCTATCCCTTTTGGGTGTAAAATTTTTTTAATGTCCCCTTCTAAGATCCCCCGGTTCCCGAAGCTTCGGGCAGTCCCCCCCCCCCCTGTGGCCCCCGGTTCCAGTCCCCCCCCCCCCCCACAGTAAAAAACCCCTCATTTGGTATGTTTTTTTCCATAGGCCCAAAACCCCCTGTAAAATTTTAGTTGGGGGGGGCCCCCCCCTGCCTCCCCCCTTTCCCCCCCCCTTTTCCCCTCCCCGCAAACACTTTTTAAAAAAACCAAAAATGGGGCCCCCCCCCCCCCTTTTTTTATTAATTGCTTTTTTCCTAATTTTATGGTTGGGGGGGGAGCCCCCATGAAAAAAAAAAGTTAAAAAAAAACCCCCCTTGGGAAGGCCACCCCCAGAAAAAAAAATTCCCCTTTTATCTACCACCCCCCAAGTTGATTCCCCCCCAAAAGGGGGGTTTTTTTTAAAAAAATTTTTTTCCGTTTTCCCCCCCCCCCCAATTTCTTTTTTTCCCCCCTTCCCCCCTTCCCCCGGAACCCCAAATAAAACCCCCCAAAACCCCCGGGGGGCCCAAAAAAAAACCTTTCAAAAAAAATTTTTTCCGGGCCCCTTTTTTCCTTTTTTTTTTTTCCCCCCCCCCCCCCTTTTTTTTCCCCGCATTTTGTCAAAAACCCCCCCCCCCCTTTTAAAAAGGTTTTTTGTCCCCCCCCCCAAACCCCCCCCCCAAAAAATTTTTTTTTAAATTTCCCCCGGGGTTGGGGGGCAAAAAATTTTTCGGGGAAAAAATTTTTTAAAAAAGGTTTTTTTTCCCCAAAAAAAAAACAAATTTTTTAAAAACCCCCCACCCCCAAATTTTTAAATTTTTTTTTAAAAAGGGGGGAAAAGGGAAGGCATTTTTTCCCGTTTTTTTTGCAAACTTCCAAAAAACCCCCAGTTTTTTTTTTGGGGCCCCGCCCTTTTTTTTTCCCCCCCCCCTTTTTTAAAACACCCCCCTCTCCCTCCCCCCAAAACCCCCGGGTTTTTTGAGAAGGCCCAGGGGCCCTTTTCCCCTTTTCCTTTCAAAAGGGGGTTTTTCCCCCGGGTTTCCCAAGGAAAAGGCCCCGGGGGTTCCCCCTTTTTCCTTCCAATTTTTTTTTTTTCCCGGAATGCCCAAAAAGGTTTCTTCCCCTTGGACCCCCCCCCCCTTTTTTTTTTAAAGGGTTTTTGAAAAAAATTTTCAAAGGTTTTTTAAAAACCCCGAAAAAAGCCCCCATAAAAAAACCCCCCCCCTTTTTTTCCCCCCCCGTTGCCACGGGTTTTGGGGAAAAAAAAAGAAATGTTCCCCCCCCCCCCAAAAAAACCCCCGGTCTTTCAGTTTCCTGAAAAAATTTTTTTCCCCCAAAAAAAAGTTTAAAAAAGGGTTCCCGGGGCACAATTTTTTACCCTAGTTTGGGGGGAAAAAAAAAGGGGGGGGGGGAAATTTTTAAAAAAAAAAAAAATTTAGCAAAATGGTTTTAATTAATAGTTTTTTAGTATAAGAAGTTTTTGTTGGTGAATTTGGTTTTTTGGAATAATTTTTGTAGCCGTTTTGATATTTAATGTGATTGAGTTTTTGTTTTAACCCCCCGGCAAGTAAGCCTTTTAGAAAACCTAATAAAACATTAAGCCCCGGGAAAAGGAGAGTAAGAAGAACTAAACCGGTTTTTTTGGGGGATAGCATACAATAGGAAACAGGTAAAAAAGGATTTATGGGTTTTTTTGTTCGTGGAAACTTTGGGAATGTATTACAAGGGGTCCGTAGTTTGGTTTGGGGAAAGGGCCCCCACTGGGTTTCCTTGGAGACTTTGTTTTAATGAATTTGCAATGTTAAAAATAAAAGGAAAAAACACCCATGTGTGAATTTTTGGGGTTTTTTTTGTTTTTTTGGGGACGCTAGTTCCCCGCAGGCCCCCGGGCCCCCCTTCAATAAAGCCCGCCCCCCACAAAACTTAAACCGAGTTTTTTGTGTTCCTTTTTATCAATCGGGCCCCAAAAGTTTCTCTGGCGCCGCGGGCAGGACTCCCGGGGTTGCCTGGGGCGGTTTTCCGCGTCCTCGATCCCCCCCCCAAAAGCCGGCGCCCGAGCAAATTTCTTTGGAGGAGTTCCATCGGGTCGGCCCCCCCCCGACCCCCCCGCGCCTGTCCCGGGCGACTGGCAGAAGGTAAGCCGAAGGCGCTTTTTTAATATTGGAAAAAAGGTGGATAAAATTGGGATTTGGTTTGGTGGGTTTAATGGAAAAAAAAGCCCTAGGCCCTTCCCGGCCAATTAAGACGTCTAGGGTTAACGCCAGGTCCCCCGGAATTCGCCTCCATTGTTTTTTTTTTTTTTTTTTTTTTTTTTTTTGGGGAAGGGATGGGGGAAAAGGTATATTGGTTTATTGGGATTAAAGTTGGAATAAAAAAAAAAAAAAAAAAAAAAAAAAAAAAAAAAAAAAATTTAAAGGGCTGTAATAGAATTCCCTTTTAAAACTTTTAAAAATTTGGTGGCGGCCAAATTGGAAAAATACCTGGAATACGCCCCCATTAGGTTGTTTTTATTGAAAAGGTGGAAAGGCGAAGCTTTTCTCAAGAGTTTTTTAAAAAGAGCAAAATTGATAGAATTTTTGTAACCGTTTGGTGGCCCTGAAAATTGAGATGGGGAAATGGGGATGGCCCCCAGTGGGATGGTACACTGGAAATTTGGGGATTAATGGGAAATCCTTGATGCACTTTTTTAAAGGGAGGAATTGAAAAAAATTTGGGAAAGAAAAATTAATATTTTAATTTTTTTTTCGTTTTTTAATCGGAAAGGAAGAATGGCAAAGGAGTTGTGGGTATTTTGGGTTTTTAACAGATGAAATTGAATGAGAGCAGGGTGTTGGTTTGTGAGTGGGGAAAGAAAAGGAAGCGTGATTTTTATCCCCCCGAAATTTAAAAGATTTTGTTCCCCCTATTTGTGGTAGCCCCCTCCGAGGGGTCCGGTTGTTCCTAATGTACCTTTTGCTCCTCCTGCTTGACATAACTATAAAAAAAGGGCATCTAGTGGGGAGTGACAGTTGATACTGGAAAAAAGAGGAAAAATTAAAAAGGAACTCCCCTTAGCAGAAACGGACTCCGCCAAGGAAAAAGGGAAGGGGCAAGAAGGGGGCCCCCCCAGTTAATTTTCGCCGTTAAAGGGAAGCTGTGGGGACCACAGGGGAAAAGGATTAACCCTTTTTTAAAGGTGCCTTTTCTCTCCAGGGGGAAACTTGGTAATATGGAAAACAAATCGGCTGGAAGTTTAACCGGGAGGATCCCGAAAGGGGGAGCCAAAGGGTGGTTAAAAAAAAGGTGGGTAAAAACTCCAGAAATCCGGACTGGGAAAAGATTTTTACAGGTATTTGGGATACTAATAAAGGATTCTAACCCGAAAAAGGAGATTGGTTTAATAAAGCTTTTGAGAGAAAAGGCTCCCTGAGGAAGAATTAGGTTGCGACAACTAAAAATGAAAACAGTTTGATGAAAAATTGGTGGGCCCAAGTTGGGAACCCCAGGGTGGAATCCCCCAACTCTAAAACGGGAGGAAAAAGGCTGTAAAACGATAATTTAGGAATTGTTTTGGGTGGAAAGGGGGAATTAGAAAACAGGAATCCCTAAAGACTATGAAATTGGTCTAAGGCTGTATTTTTTTTTTGGGGGGAAGGGGGAAATTGGGTCATCCCAAAAAATTTTTTTATATGCCCAAAAATTTGCCCCCCACAACCCCCCTTTCTTGGGGAGAGAACCCTATTGTCCCGACTTAATGTGAAAAATAATAATTTGAAGGGGGAAGGGTGGAAATTGGGGAGATACCTGAGGAACAAAATAGCAGGCCATTTTTTGTGATTAAAGGAAGTTAGATGCCCTCTCCCCTAATTTCCGAAAGAAATTGAAGCAGCTGTAAAAAAAATTTAACCCTGGGGTGGTGGGGAGTCGGGGGGTCCCCCCCCCCCCCCCCGGGAAAATCTTAAAGGCTGCCCAGCCAGTAAAAAGTGGAAAACTTAAGGAAAGGGGCCCCCCCCACCCCGTGAAGGGTAAAAGGCCCCAAATTTCCCCTGAAAGCTTTTAGGCCAAGGAGGGGGAGTTAGCCCCCCCCTTAATTAAAAAAATTTTTGGTTCAAGGAAATATTACAGGAATGTGGGAATCGGAAGGGAATAATACTCCCAATTTTTTTCCCAGTGAAAAAGCCCCTAAATGGTAAAATATCGTTTGGGGAACAGGACTTGAAGAGCGATTAATGAAAAATAGTAAAGGACATTACATCCAGTTGTTTTGCTAATCCTTATACATTGTTAAACATCTGTAATCGGAGGAGTTTTAAAATGGTTTTCTCTGTGAATTGATTCTTAAAGATGCTTTTTCTTTCTGATTCCCACTGGGCAAGTAAAGAGGAGAGTAGGAAATATTTTGCCTTCGAGTGGGAGAGTCCCTGATTCTGGGAGAAAGGAGGCCAGCTTACGTGGACCCAGACTGCCACAAGGGTTTTAAGCTCAGCCCCACTATTTTTTTTGGGAAATCAACTGGCCCAAGAGGCTGGAGGAAATGGAAGATAACCCAGGTAACAAAGGGGCATGGTTGGAATTAACAAATTAAAAATTACTTTTTAAAATGCCTTGGCCAAGCAGGGTATAAAAAAAGGGCCCCCAAAAAAAAAAGCTCAAATTGATCAAAAATAGTGTTTTTTTTATCTCGGTTGTGAGATCACAAAAAGGGCAAAAGACGTTTGGGGGTTTTTTAAAAACCCAAAAAAGGCCAATATGTGCTATTCCTTTGCCTCGTAAAACCACAGGAAAAATTGAGAAACTTTTTTAGGAATTTTTGGGGGATGGTGGGGCCCCATTGGACATGAACATTGGTCCCCCCTAGCCCCAAAAAGGCCCCTTTTATGAGGCCTTTGAAGCAGCCCGTTGGAATGGAGACACAACAAAAAAAGGCCTTCCAGGAAAATTGAAGCAGGCCCCCCCCAAAAGGGCCCCCAGCCCTAGGACTTCCCCCTGACCTGACCAAGGGAATTCCAGTTTTAAAAAGTAAAGAAGGCAAAAAACGGCAATTGGGGGTTTCCCCCCCCAGAAGGGGGGGAAAAAATGGAAGAGGCCCATAGGTACTTTCTCAAACAACTGGGTTTGGTAAATTTTTCCGGGGGCCCCCCGGGTTTTTTTCGAGCCGTGGCAGCAACAATAATCCTTATTCAGGGGCCCGGAAATTTACTTTGGGGCAAAAAAAGAAAATTTTTTTGTTTTTCCCCCTATGGGGCCATGTGTTTTTGGGGCAAAAAGGGGGGGGTCACTGGCTAAACAACAAAACGAATGTTGCAATACCAGGCTATCCTGAGAAAAGGAAAAATTGGAAAAAAAAAGACACTAACCCATGTTTAAACCAGCAGAGGTTTTTTACGCGTGACCAGGAGGGGGGGGAACTGGGGCAAAGATTGCGTTGGGAGGGTAATTGAACAAGTGTATCCAGCAGACCCCCCCCCCAAAAGGAGAACCATTTTGGAAACCCTGAATGGGAAAAATAACATGATGGATCCAGTTTTGTTTTTGGGAAAGGGACTCGCTATGCTGGGTTATGCAGTGGTAAAACACGATCAGGGTAATAAAGCAAAGGGTTTTTTTACCTGGGAAATTCACCCAGAAGGCAGAGGTTGGATTGGAATCGCCAGAGCCCCTTCTGTACTTGGCAAGGACAAAAAGGGTTAAACGGGACAATTCTAAATATCCCCTTTTTTGGTTGTGGTTCAAAAGGCATGGGGGGCGTTATAGAAAGAAAGGGGGGCTTTTGAAATTTTACAGGGGAAAACCAAACAAGCCAAACCGGGAAAAGGAAAATGCTAACAGCACTGGATGCGGTTACATATCCCCCAAACATTGCAAATGCATTTAGAGGACATCAGAATGCAGAAAGAGAAGTTTTACAGGGAAAACGATTGCTGATGTTACAGCACGGCAAGTGGCACGGGAAAATATGGACTCAAATGGCATTGGTACCGGTAAGAACAAATCCCGGGTACCCCCGTAAAACCCGAAATCAGGAGCCCAAATATTCAATAGAAGAATGGAAAACTAATAAACCCTTTCTAAGGGGGGACAAGGAAAACACTCGGGTTTTTATGTTACGCCGATGGGACAAAAAAGTGGTAACCACCCGCCCCCAATTTAAAAGAAAATTTAATTTTTTAAAAACAAAAACATAATTTAAATGCCATTTTTGGGGGGGGCAAAGCAAAATTGGTAAAAAAATTTTTTTAAAGAAAAGAGATAAAACTCTAATAGATGTTAACAAAAAGGCAAAAAGATTTTTAATGCAATGTCCCCGGGATTTTTTGAAAAATAACCATAGTTAGGGGAAAAAAAACAAAAAGGGAAAAAGTTGCAAATTTGGGCCACAGCCAGAATTTATTGGGGAAGTTTTAATTTTTTTTGAATTTTGCCTAGGGACAGGGAAAAAGATACTTGTTTTGTGTCGTAAATTAAAAAATTTTTTCAAAGGGGGGCCAGAAGCCCTTTTTCCGGTTTAAAAAATAATAGGCTAAGGAGGTGGTAAAAAAAA
>NW_026994047.1:0-8461 GCF_028769735.1 Zonotrichia leucophrys gambelii
ACCCCATCCAGCCGGCCCCGAACACAAACCACGCCCTTTCCCTGCAAAAACTCACCGCCCGCTTCGGCTCGATTGCAGAGCCACTTCCCTATCAAACCACCGACTGGCATGGTGCCACCTTTCTGGGACATCCGCGTATGTGGATTTTCAGGCAGCGGCCCTCCAGCCACAGCCCCAAACAACAGGCCTTTTCCTGGAAAAAATACCCCCTCTGCTGGCAATTCAGAGCCCCTTGTTTTCAACCGCCCACTGGCACTGTGCCACTTCTCTGGGACCATCCCGTATCTGGATTTTCAGGACCAGCCGCCCTCCGCACGGCCCAAACAAACACGGCTTTCCCTGAAAAAACTACCCCCTCTGCTGGCAGATTGCAGGACCTTCCTCATCAAACAGCCCGCTGGCACTGTGCCACTTTCTGGACCACCGTAGTGGATTTCAGGGCAGCGCACTCCCACCACAAGTCCTAAAATCAGGCCTTTCCCTGAAGAAACTGACCTCCCACATCTGGCGGCCATTGCAGAGCATGGTAATCAAACCTCCCCGGTGGGCCACCTTTCATCTGGAACACCTGCGTATCTGGATTTTCAGGACCAGGCACCCCACCACAGCCCCGAACACAACAGGCCCTTTTCCTGGAAACAAAACTCACCCGCCCCTTTGTGCAATTGAGGAGCCATTCCCTATCAAACAGCCGACTGGCTGGGCCACTTCATCTGGGAACCACTGCGTATGTGGGTTTTCAGGCCAGCGGCCACCCAACAGCCCCAAAAACACGCCTTTCCCTGGAAAAACTACCCCCTCGGTGGGAGATTGCAGACCACTTGCCTTATCAAACCGCCATGGCATGGTGCCACCTTTCTGGACATCCGCGTATGGATTTTCAGGGCAGCCCCCGGGGGGCCCCCCCCCCCCCCCCCCCGTGCAGATTGCAGGAGCCCCTTCCCTCTATCAACCAGCCCGACTCGGCACGGGGCCACCTTTCATCTGGGAACCTCCTGGTATCGTGGATTTTCAGGACCAGCCGGCCCCTCCCAAACACAGGCCCCCCAAAAAATCACGGCCCTTTTCCCCGGAAAAAAAACGACCTGCCCTCTTTGGGTGCAAATTTCAGGAAACCCCTTCCCCCTATCAAACCACCCCCTCGGCATGTGACCTTTCACTGGGAACCTCCTGCTATGTGGATTTCAGGAGCCAGCCGGCCCCTCCCCCCCAAAGGCCCCCAAAAAAAAACCACGGCCCTTTTCCCTGGAAGTAAACTGACCTGCCCATCATCTGGCTGGCAGATTGCAGGAGCCACTTGCCTGTATCAAACCAGCCCCTCTTGGCACTGGTGCCACCTTTCATCTGGGAACCATCCTGCGTATCGTGGATTTTCAGGAGCCAGCCGGCCACTCCCAGCCACAGGTCCCCAAACACAAACTACGGCCCTTTCCCTGGAAGTAAAACTACCTGCCCCGCTTCTGGCTGGCAGATTGCAGGAGCACTTGCCCATATCAATCCAGCCCGACTCGGTACTGGTGCCACCTTTCATCTGGGAACCATCCTGCGTATCGTGGATTTTCAGGAGCCAGCCGGCCACTCCCAGCCACAGCCCCAACACAAACCACGGCCCATTTCCCTGGAAGCAAAACTGACCCGCCCCTCATCTGGCTGGCAGATTGCAGGAGCCACTTGCCTCTATCAAACCAGCCCGACTCGCACTGGTGCCACCTTTATCTGGGAACCATCCTGCGTATCGTGGATTTTCAGGAGCCAGCCGGCCACTCCCAGCCACAGGTCCCCAAACAAAACTACGGCCTTTTCCCTGGAAGTAAAATCTGACGCTCCCTCATCTGGCTGGCAGATTGCAGGAGCCACTTGCCTCTATCAATACCAGCCCGAACTGGCACTGGTGCCACCTTTCATCTGGGAACCATCCTGCGTATCGTGGATTTTCAGGAGCCAGCCGGCCACTCCCAGCCACAGGCCCCCGAACACAAACCACGCCCTTTCCCTGGCAACAAAACTCACCCGCCCCGCTTCTGGCTGGCAGATTGCAGGAGCCACTTCCCCATATCAAACCAGCCGGACTTGGCACTGGTGCCACCTTTCATCTGGGAACCATCCTGCGTATCGTGGATTTTCAGGAGCCAGCCGGCCACTCCCAGCCACAGGCCCCCGAAACACAAACCACGGCCCTTTTCCCTGGCAAACAAAACTAACCCCCCGCTTCTGGGTGGAGATTGCAGGAGCCACTTGCTCTATCAAACCAGCCCGACTCGGCACTGGTGCCACCTTCATCTGGGAACCATCCTGCGTAATGTGGATTTTCAGGAGCCAGCGGCCACTCCCACCACACCCCCCAAAAAAACGGCCCCTTTTTTTGGAAAAAACTACCCCCTCTCTGGTGGGAATTGAGGAGCCACTTTTAAAACAAACCGCCCAACGGACTGGGCCACCTTTCCTGGAACCATCCTGCGTATCGTGGATTTTCAGGAGCCAGCCGGGTCCCCCCCCCCCCCCCCCCCCCCCCCCCCCCCCCCCCCCCCCCCCCCCCCCCCCCCCCCCCCCCCCCCCCCCCCCCCCCCCCCCCCCCCCCCCCCCCCCCCCCCCCCCCCCCCCCCCCCCCCCCCCCCCCCCCCCCCCCCCCCCCCCCCCCCCCCCCCCCCCCCCCCCCCCCCCCCCCCCCCCCCCCCCCCCCCCCCCCCCCCCCCCCCCCCCCCCCCCCCCCCCCCCCCCCCCCCCCCCCCCCCCCCCCCCCCCCCCCCCCCCCCCCCCCCCCCCCCCCCCCCCCCCCCCCCCCCCCCCCCCCCCCCCCCCCCCCCCCCCCCCCCCCCCCCCCCCCCCCCCCCCCCCCCCCCCCCCCCCCCCCCCCCCCCCCCCCCCCCCCCCCCCCCCCCCCCCCCCCCCCCCCCCCCCCCCCCCCCCCCCCCCCCCCCCCCCCCCCCCCCCCCCCCCCCCCCCCCCCCCCCCCCCCCCCCCCCCCCCCCCCCCCCCCCCCCCCCCCCCCCCCCCCCCCCCCCCCCCCCCCCCCCCCCCCCCCCCCCCCCCCCCCCCCCCCCCCCCCCCCCCCCCCCCCCCCCCCCCCCCCCCCCCCCCCCCCCCCCCCCCCCCCCCCCCCCCCCCCCCCCCCCCCCCCCCCCCCCCCCCCCCCCCCCCCCCCCCCCCCCCCCCCCCCCCCCCCCCCCCCCCCCCCCCCCCCCCCCCCCCCCCCCCCCCCCCCCCCCCCCCCCCCCCCCCCCCCCCCCCCCCCCCCCCCCCCCCCCCCCCCCCCCCCCCCCCCCCCCCCCCCCCCCCCCCCCCCCCCCCCCCCCCCCCCCCCCCCCCCCCCCCCCCCCCCCCCCCCCCCCCCCCCCCCCCCCCCCCCCCCCCCCCCCCCCCCCCCCCCCCCCCCCCCAAAAAAAAAAAAAAAAAAAAAAAAAAAAAAAAAAAAAAAAAAAAAAAAAAAAAAAAAAAAAAAAAAAAAAAAAAAAAAAAAAAAAAAAAAAAAAAAAAAAAAAAAAAAAAAAAAAAAAAAAAAAAAAAAAAAAAAAAAAAAAAAAAAAAAAAAAAAAAAAAAAAAAAAAAAAAAAAAAAAAAAAAAAAAAAAAAAAAAAAAAAAAAAAAAAAAAAAAAAAAAAAAAAAAAAAAAAAAAAAAAAAAAAAAAAAAAAAAAAAAAAAAAAAAAAAAAAAAAAAAAAAAAAAAAAAAAAAAAAAAAAAAAAAAAAAAAAAAAAAAAAAAAAAAAAAAAAAAAAAAAAAAAAAAAAAAAAAAAAAAAAAAAAAAAAAAAAAAAAAAAAAAAAAAAAAAAAAAAAAAAAAAAAAAAAAAAAAAAAAAAAAAAAAAAAACCCCCACCCCACGGCCCCGAAAAACACGCCCTTTCCCAAAAAACTCCCTATCCTTCGGGCCACTTCCTTAAACCACCGCGATGTGAATTAGGCCCCCGGCACAACCGGGCCCATCCAGAAAAGGGCCCAAACAAATACTACGGTCCTGTTCCCTGGAAGTAAAACCCCGCCTCCTTTATCTGTGGCAGATTGGGAGGGGCCACTTCCTCTATCAACCAGCCCGATCGGCACTGGCCCCCCCTTTCATCTGGGAACCCTCTGTATCGTGGATTTTCAGGAGCCAGCCGGCCACTCCCAGCCACAGGCCCCCAACACAAACCACGCCCATTTTCCCCGGCAACAAAACTCACCGCCCCGTTCTGGCTGGCAATTGCAGGAGCCACTTCCCCTATCAAACCCCCCGACGGCCCCTGGTGGGCCCCCTTTCATTGGGAAACCCTCCTGGTATCGTGGATTTCAGGACCACCGCCACTCCGCCACAGGCCCCCGAAAACCAAACCACGGCCTTTCCGGCAACAAAACTAACCCCCCGCTTCTGGCTGAAGATTGGGAGCCACTTGCTTATCAAACAGCCCTCGCATGGTCCACTTTCATCTGGAACCTCCTGCTATGTGGATTTTCAGGAGCAGCCGGCCACTCCCAGCACAGGCCCCCAAGCAAGTACGCCCCTTCCTGAATAAAAGACTCCTCACTGTGGCAAGCAGGAGCCACTTGCCTTCAACAGCCCACTGCACGGTGCACCTTATCTGGAACCATCTGCGTATCGTGATTTTAGAGCCAGCGGCACTCCCAGCCACAGCCCGAACACAACCAGCCCTTTCCTGGCAACAAACTCACCGCCCGCTTCTGGTGGCAGATTGCAGGAGCCACTTCCCTACAAACCAGCCCGACTGGCACTGGTGCACCTTTCTGGACCATCCGTATGTGGATTTCAGGGCCAAACCGGCCACTCCCAGCCACAGGCCCCAACACAAACACGCCCTTTTCCCTGGCAAAAACTAACCCACCCCCTCTGGGAGATTCAGGGCCACTTGCTCACAACAGCCGCTCAAAGGTGCCCCTTTCTGGGACCATCCGCTATTGGATTTTCAGGGCCAGCCGGCACTCCAGCCACAGCCCAAAAAACTAGGCCCTTTCCTGGAAGAAAAGACCTGCCCTCATCTGGCTGGCAGATTGAGACCTTTTATCAACCGCCACTGCACGGGCCCTTCATCTGGGAACCATCCTGCGTATCGTGATTTTGGAGCCACGGCACTCCACCACAGGCCCCCAAAAAAACCACGGCCATTCCCTGAAGAAAACCACCCCCGCTCTGGCTGGCAGATTGCAGGAGCACTTCCCTATCAACAGCCCACTGCACTGTGCCACTTTCATCTGGACCACGCGTACTGATTTTCGAGCCAGCCGCCTCCGCCACAGCCCAAAAAAAAGGCCTTTTCCTGGAAAAAATAACCCACTCTGGCTGGAATTGCAAGCACTTGCTTTAAACCAGCCCACTGCATGGTGCACTTTCCTGGGACATCAGTTGTGGATTTCAGAGCAGCGGCACTCCCGCCACAGCCCAAACAAAACGCCCTTTCCTGGAAAAATACGCCCTTTTGGCTGGCAATGCAGAGCCATTGTTTCAAACCACCCTGGACGGTGCCACTTTCATCTGGGAACATCCGGTATGTGATTTCAGGAGCAGCCGCACTCCCGCCACAGGTCCCGAACCAACACGGCCTTTTCCTGGCAACAAACTCCCCGCCCGCTTCTGGCTGGCAGATTGCAGACCACTTCCTCTACAAACCAGCCCGACTTTAAATGGTGCCACCTTTCTGGAACCATTGCGTATGTGTTTTCAGGAGCCAGCCGGCCATCCAGCCAGGCCCCAAACAAATAAGCCCTTTCCCTGAATAAAACTGACCTGCCCACTCTGGGCAATTGCAGACCACTTCTTTCAAACAGCCCAACTGGACGGGCCACTTCATCTGGAACCATCTGCGTATCGTGGATTTCAGAGCCAGCCGGCCACTCCAGCCACAGCCCCCAAACAAATACGGCCCTTTCCTGGAAGAAAACCCACCCCCTTCGGCTGCGATTGCAGAACACTTCCCCTAAACCACCCACTGGCACTGGTGCCACCTTTTCTGGGACTCCTGCGATGTGGATTTCAGGCCAGCCGCCTCCCCCCACAGGCCCCAAAACAAACACGCTTTCCCGAAAAAAACTACCCCCGCTCTGCTGGCAATTGCAGGACCGCTTGCCTCTATCAAACCAGCCCCTGGCACTGTGCCCCTTTCTGGACCTCCGTATGTGGATTTAGGGGAGCCGGCCACTCCGCCCGCCCAAAAAACTACGGCCCTTTTCCTGAAGTAAAGACCTGCCTCTCGCGCAATTGCAGGCCACTGTAAAAAAACCGCCATTGGCACTGGTGCATTCACTGGGAAACCATTGCTTCTGATTTCAGGAGCAGCGGCCACCCCACCACAGGCCCCAACACAAACACGCCTTTCCTGGCAAAAAAACTACCCCCCCTTCTGGCTGGCTTGCAGGGCCTCTATCAAACCCGCCCGACTTGGCACGGTGCCACCTTTCATCTGGGAACCATCCTGGTATCGTGATTTTCAGGAGCCCGCCGGCCACTCCAGCCCCAGGTCCCAAACAAATCTACGGCCCTTTTCCCTGGAAGAAAAACTGACCGCCCATCTTCTGGTGGCAGATTGAGGAGCCATTTTCCTCTATCAAACCAGCCCACTCGACACTGTGCCACCTTTTTATCTGGGAAACCCTCCTGCGTATTGTGGATTTTCAGGAGCCAGCTGGCCCCTCCCAGCCACAGGCCCCCCAACACAAAAACTACGGCCCTTTTCCCTGGGAAATAAAACTGACTGCCCTCTTCTGGCTGGCAGATTGCAGGAGCCATTGCCCCTATCAACCGCCGACTCGGCACTGGGCCCCCTTTCATTGGGGAAACCCTCCCGCGTATTGGATTTTCAGGACCAGCCGGCCCTCCCGCCCCAGGCCCCCAAAAACAAAAAAACCACGGCCCCTTTCCCTGGAAGAAAAATACCCCGCTTGGCTGGGGAAATTCGGACCCTTCCCTATCAACCACCCGACTGGCACTGGGGCCACCTTTCATCTGGGAAACCCCCTGTTCTGGATTTTCAGACCACCGGCCACTCCCCCCCACGGCCCCCAACAAAACCACGGCCCTTTTCCCTGGAAGAAAACTACCCCCCCCTTCTGGGTGGGGATTGCCCGGGGATTCCCTACAACCACCCCACTCGGCACGTGCCACCTTTCACTGGGAACCATCCTGCTATCGTGGGTTTTCAGGAGCCAGCCCCGGGCCCCTTCCCAGCCACAGGCCCCCAAACACAAAACGGCCCTTTTCCCTGGAATAAAACTGACCTGCCCTCATCTGGCTGGCAGATTGCAGGAGCCATTGCCTTATCAAACCAGCCCGACTTGGCACTGGTGCCCTTTTCATCTGGGAACCATCCTGCGTATCGTGGATTTTCAAAGGGGCCCGCCGGCCACTCCCAGCCCAGGTCCCCAACACAAACCACGGCCCTTTTCCCTGGAAATAAAACTGACACCTCCCTTCTGGCTGGCAGATTGCAGGAGCCACTTGCCCCCTATCAATCCAGCCCGTCGGCAGGTGCCACCTTTCATCTGGGAAACCTCCTGCTATCGTGGATTTTCAGGGGCCAGCCGGCCCCCTCCCCCACAGGCCCCCAAAAACCCAAAAACGGCCCTTTTTCCCCGGAAAAAAAACTACCCGCCCCTTTTGGCGGCGATTTCGGACCACCCCTATCAAACCAGCCCGAATTGGCATGGGCCAAATTCATCTGGGAACCATCCGCTACGTGGGTTTTCAGGAGCCAAACCCCCCCACTCCCACCAAAGGGCCCCCAACAAAACCACGGCCCTTTTTCCCTGGAAAAAACTACCTCCCCCTTTGGCTGGGATTGCAGGACCCCTTGCTCTATCAAACCAGCCCGACTGCCTGGTGCCCCTTTCATCTGGGAACCACCTGCGTATTGGGATTTTCAGGAGCCAGCCGGCACTCCGCCACAGGCCCCCAAAAAAAAACCCCCCCCTTTTTTCCCCGGAAAACCAAAAATCCCGCTTCTGGCAGATTGCAGGAGCCCTGCCTCTATCAAAACCCGCCCGATCGCACTGGGGCCAACCCTTTTATCTGGGGACCATCCCCCGTATTGGATTTCAGGGGCCAGCCGGCACTCCACCCCCAGGCCCCCCAAAAAAAACACGGCCCCTTTCCCCGGAAAAAAAACTACCCCCCCTTCTGGTGGCGATTCAGGACCATTCCCCCCCCAAACCCCCCATGGCATGGTGCCACTTTTTTTCTGGAACCATCTGCGTACTGGATTTTCAGGACCAGCCGGGCCACCCCCACAGGCCCCCAACAAAACACGGCCTTTTCCCCGAAAAAACTACCCCCGCTTTTGGTGGGCGTTGCGGAGCCCCTTCCCTCACAACCCGCCCCCACTCGGCTGGTGCCACCTTTCATCTGGGAACCACCTGCGTTCGTGGATTTTCAGGACAGCCCCCCACTCCCCCCCACAGGCCCCCAACACAAACCACGGGCCCCTTTTCCCTGAAAAAAACGACCTGCCTCTTTGGGGGCAATTGCAGGAGCCCCCTTCC
>NW_026994048.1:0-8451 GCF_028769735.1 Zonotrichia leucophrys gambelii
GGGTTCCTAGTTGTTACATCATCTGAGAAGATAATCTCTGCCACGGCCATTTCTCTCAGGCGTTGGATCCCTTGCTCTATTGTCTTCCACTGAGTCTGCTGCATATAGAGATCGTCTGCACACAGGTATCTTTCTGCTACACTTCTTAGGACCCGTTCCCAGAGGCTGTGAGAGTTAGCCCCCCTCATCATTCCTTGGTCTATGACAGTATCCTGTGACAGGGATCCCAAATGCCTGGCTTCAGTGCCATCCAAAATTGTAGCCTCGCCTGCAGCATCCCAGAGACGGACCAGCCAACTAATTATGGATTCATCAGACCTTCGAGTGTAGTCCTTCCTTAGGCCACGAAGGTCCTTCAGGGAATAAGACTCAATATTTGCGTCTGATCTTGCACCTGCTGCTTTGACTCCTGATTTTACGTCAGGAGGCATTGAGGTTCCTTCTCCTGTATCATCACCATCATCATCATCATCATCCACTGGTCGATCAGTTTTTTCCGTGCGTTTCCCACTTCTAGTACTGGTAGCAACAGCCATGGGTTTAGATGCTGGCTTAGGCTCACTGTCTGGTCTAGCTGCTGGCTCTGAGCCTGGGCTGTTGGCTACAGCTTGAGTGACTGGGATAGCTGATTTATCTCCCTGCCCCCCTGCCTCTGTCTGCTGCCCGACAGTATCTAACAAAGTGCGATAAGCATAGGCCAGGGCCCAGCTTATTGCAATTAGCCTTTTCTCCTTAGAATCGTCATGGCACTTCTCCTTTAGGTATTTCCCCACCTCTGCTGCGTTCTGAATTTGTTCCCGTGGGAAATCCCAGTCTACAGGATCAGAAAATTCCTTCAGGGTTTGGCCTATATTTTCCCATTCTCCACCCCACTCAGGATTTTTCACGCCTGCATCTGCTTCTGGATCAGGGGTCTCACCAGCTCCTCTGGATATCTCAGCCCTCATTCTAGAGAAGCTGCAGACCATATAGAGGAAACTTACCAAATTAAATACCAGAAAGATGGTCTCTTTAACATTCAGGGGAAACTGAACATTCTCAAAAAGTGACATAACCGATCCAAAGGAGAAGAGGGAAAGGGAAGGCTGGAAAGTCTCATTCTTAGCTCCTCCTCTAACAGACTGAGTGTAGTTACTAATAAATTCCCAAAACATACCATTGGAATTGGGATGCAGGATAGGATGAAGAAACCATAAACCATACATGCTGTAAACAGAGGTCAGTATCTTTTTGAACGCTTTATAAATCATTATCACCAGGGCCAGCACAACAGCTATTCCAATCCGTACCCCTCTACCGTAAAAATTACTTGTTAAGGACAATAATCCTAATGACCAGAAAGGTATTGAAACCTCAAAAAGGTCTAGAGCCCAGAGCCATACAGAGGCTTTCACAACCAGAGACATCAGGGGTCCAAGCATCATGTCTACTAACTGCTTTAACAACAACAGACACACAATTAATAGGGCTTTTTTCCACATTTTCGAGCCGCGCGTTGGGCGCCAATTCATGTATTTGTCCAGGGTTAGAGCAAATTTGGGGAAGAATCCCCCCAAAGGAGCTCCGGTGGGAAAAGCAGATCCAATTGGCCCCTCCCCCCCCCAACTGGTCCGGGAGGAAAGAAAAATACCTCCTAGGAGAAAGGTGGAAAAAAACCCCCTGTTTATTAAACAATAAGACCAAAACAGTATCAAAACAATGAGACCCCTTGCCACTCTAAAAGAGATGACAAACTGAGAAAAACCCCGGGTTCAAGCAGCAGCTCACTCAGTCTCTGATCAGTCTCTCAGTGCTGGAATTGTCGCAGGCCAGGCCCGGCCTGGTGGGCCACAACTGCAGCTGCCGGTGCTCTCCTGGGTGTTCAGTCCAGAGCAGTTCCAAGAGGTCCAAAGAAAAAGGGAAAAAACAGTCCAGGGAACTTCTTTGCCTCAGCTAGCTAACACTAACTAAAAAGCAAAAGAAGAGCTCTCTGTCCCGCTGTCTGTCCGCAGACAACACAGTCAGGAGCAGGAATGTGGAGGAGTGGAGTGCAGTGTCTGAAAAACAAACTGCCGCTTCTTCTCTCTCCTCCTTCACTCTCTGTAACACTCTTAAAGGTACAAAACTTATTATTATTCAACATAAACAGAATGAGACGATTGGGGATAAAAGCATCATATAGTCAACCCAGGACAGGTGGCTTACTGGTGCCCGTCCCAGTTCCAAGGGGGCACAGGACCTGGTTCCCTGCACCTGGGACAAAAATACAGCTTTTTGTTTAAACTGGCATAAATTGTGTTTCTTTCTTCAGCTCTTTCAAGGAAGTTGAACAAAATGGGAACCTCCCTTGGAATGGAAAATATGACCCGCTTCACTGTGAACAATTATAACTTTGAAATTATGGGTACTTTAGGCAAAAATGTGAGGACAGGAATAGCAGTTGTTTACTATGAGTATACTATTGAATAAATATTGCCATGTTGTTCAGATAGTGAAAAGTATTGTGGAGTGGCTGCTGTTTTTGTTGTGGCTGTCCAAGGGTGGGGCCCAGCCATGGCCCAGCCCCACTGCACAGGGATGGCCATTGCCCAGCCCTGCTCTGCCCAGCCCCAGGGGGCAGCCAGCACCTGAGGGTCCCCCTGCCCCCCTTGGGTTTGATTCTGGCAGCTTTAGAGCTGCTGCAGAAGTGAGAATTCTGTGGGGGAAGAAGGCCTGGCTGTGGTTTGCTCAGCCTTGCAAGAAGCACAAAACCCAAAGGAAGCCCAAGCAGTGGCTCTGAGAGGGGCCTTTGATTGTTTTCAGAGCAGGGCTGGCTGGAAATCGCCTCCTGCAGGGGCAGCTGTGTGAGAACCAGTCCTGAAATGCAGTAATTCATCATTTTGTCCCTTTGCAGCAAGGGTCTGAGATAGCCCCAAAAACCTTGCATATCCCACAACAATCTGCTCAACAACCTGACCAGTTCCCTCCTCCTTCCTGCCTCAAACATGTAGCCCTTTAGAATGGCCTGGGAAGTGTCCCGTTCTCGGCTGTTTTGATGGCCTAGAAAGGCTCGGGATAGCCTTGGGGGCAGCCCGCTCTCCAAAGGACGAAAGGAGTCTTCAGTTTTTTTTCGGTCTTCAGTGTTCATTAATTTTTTATCTACAATATCTTCTCTCGGCCCGACAGAGATCCACACAGCATGTCAGCCATGAGCACACTGCGTGCCCTCGGGGCGGTCAGTTATCTTTATACCCAAAACTACGTATAAGGTATTTACTCTTTACCCAATACCTTTCACCCTTATTGACAAGTGTACTTTTAGCAAGAACCAATCCCAAAGTGCCACCACCACCACAGAAGATGGAAGACAAGAAGAAGAAGAAGGAGGACAGGACACGCCCCAATTCCTCCATCTTGTCTCCCTAACACCCCTCTGTACCGAAATTCTAAACCCTGTGTTTCACACTGTAAGTAATCTATCTCTTCACCATTTATCTCCTGTGATTCTCCCATCCTCCTACAGATGATGTTTCCTGTGCTGGGTCAAAGTCCAACCACCAGACACTTCTGGCCATGTTCCAGGACCTCCGAGCCCCCCAAAGGTTGTCTCAGTGTCGCAGCACATCAGGACTGCTGTGCTGAGATCCCACAGGGAAGAGTGTTTGGCTTTTGGCTGTGGCTGCCAGACGGGAGGGAAAAGTGTGGAAATATAGAGCTGTGGCTCTGCCCCACAGCTGAGGTAGGGCTGTGGGGAGTGACCCTGTGTCGATTCCAGGTTTCCCCAAAGCTGCTCCATCCCTGCCCTCCTCACCTGAGTGAAAGGCTGAGGGTTGGCAGGAATTGTGGTGTAAGGACACCAGAGGGGCTGCTGTGGACCCAAGATGAGCCTGAGATCAGGCGCTGCCTTCCTTCCATTCGG
Source organism: Zonotrichia leucophrys gambelii (assembly GCF_028769735.1). NCBI lineage: Eukaryota > Metazoa > Chordata > Aves > Passeriformes > Passerellidae > Zonotrichia > Zonotrichia leucophrys. The sequence goes on from NW_026994048.1 coordinate 3,878, forward strand.
GAGCATGGAGACCAGACATGGGTGTTGTGCAGGGCATGTGCCTGGCCCCAGGACACTGCTAAGCTGCCAGTGGGCACTGGGATCCAACCTGCTGCTTTGCCGGCTTCTGCCCGCTGCCGGTGGTGGTGCCGGGACCGATTGGTTCCCCTTGAGTTTGCAAAAGGAGCAATTTCCCCTCCTCCCTCCAGTCCGAGGCTGCCATGGCCCCTGAGGGGATGGAGCTGGAGCGGGGCGCCCCCTGCTGGCCGGGAGGGTTCCCTGCAGCGCCCCCTGCTGGCCGCGGTTATAACTGCCACAAAAACCTACAGTGCTGAGCGGGAGGGAAAGTTCTGGGTTTGTGTTGTTTGTTCTGTTTCATAATTTTCCTCATAACCCCCTCTTATTCCTTTTACTACACTTCTGCCTGAAATCCCAAAATCTTGGAAATTAAAAAGAATTTTAGACATGGGTCTTCTTTTCATTCCAGGAACATTCCCATATGCCTTGGAAGATATTTCTCATTTAAATGAGATGCCAGCTCCTGGGTTCCAGTGTGGAGGGGACAGACACCCCAAGAGAAGACAGGGTCAGGAACTTGGCCACCTCATGCTCTGTCTTTTAATTCAGTTTGGCCAGCAAGGTTCCTCTTCCCAGATGGCACTTCTGGTCACCTGGCCACCCAGGAGCTGGTTTTGCAGAGCGTCACACTGTCCCCAGTGTGCCATGGCTGACACAATGAAGGACAGATGGGGCCCTGTCTCACCAAAAGCAAGGCCTGACCCACCCCTGCCATACACAGCTGTTCCAAAATGTCTCTAGACATTAAACTTTTCCTGTCTCTGACTCCCCACTGTAGCAGGCTCCAAGCTGGGTAGGGCCCCATGGAGGGCTGAGGCTTAACGGTTGGAATTGCTAAGTCATGATGAAATAGCAAAAGAAGCTCCTGTCTTCCGCCTTTCGGACCCCAGCTTATCTCTGTAACCCCATAAGTCACTTTCCCCTAACCCCTACTATAGGACAAGTTTGGATCCACTTATAACCTATAAAAAGGGGCTGTTTTAGCTCATTCTGGTTAGAAGAGCCGTCGCTGGAACCCTACACAGACCCCTCAATAAAACCATGGCTGTGGAACCCCAGGACGTTTTTTTCCCCTCTCTCACAGCGTCTGCTTCCTGACTAGCCTGCAAGGCGCCTCAGCAAGCAAAGAGCGGGAATAAGAAGAGAGCTGATAATCACTAAAGAGCTGATATCCAATAAGCTTGCTAAGGTAGCCAATGGCTACGAGTGGCCTGGGTACTCAGACACTCTGTCCCCGGGAAGGATTGAGCTATCCAGCCCGTGCTGCCTGCTCAAAGAAAAATTTGCCCAGCAGGGAGTCAGGACTACCCCACCCTGTGCCATGGTCTGATCCTGACTGCCCTGGAAAATGGGGAGGCTCCAGAAACCCCACAGGACCTTTGTGCCATCCTCGTGTGGGGAACAGGGCAGAGGAGGGGTTTGAGATGATGGAAAAGAGAATCCAGAGCTTCCTGCAGGCAACTTTGGCCATCAGAGCAAGGAAGGTCCAGGGCCTTGCCAGGTTACTCTGGAGGAGGAAACGTGCTGGGTACAGTGTCTAAGGTTTGTTCCCTATTGGTGGCTTTCCCTGGAAATCGTTCCTTGAGTGACAATTTGGACTCTGAACCTTGTTGCTGTTGGTTTTATTCTCTCTTGTTGCTGTTTCAGGAAATTGTTCTTCTCTCAGCCCTTTGGGATCTTTGTGCCTCCATGGGGAGCGGTAGGGAAAGGGGCAGCAGCCCCTGGTGTTAACTGGCAGCCCAGAACTGCAGAATCCCATTCCTAAAGCTCAACAAAGCTGAACAAACACCATCTCTGCCAGTTTAACCAAAAAGCTGCACTTTGGACTAATTTAGAAGGAAATGGGTCAGGTGTCCCCTGGAATAGGGAAGAGCCTGGGGAGCCATGGGTGTACTGGGAGCACTGGGACCGGGAAAGGGCAGCACTGGGTGCCCTGTGCAGCTCCCCCTGACCCGTGATCATCACCCCAGGCAGGATGGGCCACCATGGGAGCCATGGGATGGGGACTCCCAGTGTCCCCCTGTGTCACAGCACGTTCCATGGATGTCACTGGTGTCCTGCAGTCACCCATGTGCTCCTGGCAGCTCTGCGTGGGTCACCTGGGGGTCCTTGGGGGAAACAGTAAGAGACACCTGGCTTGGGGTGACACCCATGGGTGACATGTCCGTGTCCCCACCCATTCCCCATACTCACCCCCTGCCCCCTCCTGTCCAGCCCCACCCCAACCTCCAGGGAATAAGAGGGTTCTGGGGGGCCTTGTGGGGATAAGGGGGGGTCTGAGGCGTGTCTGCGGAGGGGGTCAAGGAGAGCCATGGCTTGAGCTCCCCACTGACCTGTCCTGGGATTTCCTGAGAGCTGCAAGAAAAAGAGGATGGGGTGATCATGGGATCCCCTGGGCCCCAACCCCACCTGGGACCTTTCAATGCCCACTGGACCCCTGAGCCCCCACCAGACACTGATTTCTACTGGACTCCCACGCCCCTGCATCCAAAACTACCCCCGTGGAGCCACAGAACACCTGAGGCACCCAGGTACTCCAAACCCCTCTCCAGGACCCCTGAACCACCTCGGGACCCTGATTCTTCACACAGCCCCTAAGCACCCCCCAAGCCTCAAGGAACCCCAAGAATGGAATGCAGGGAAGCCTCCAAACTGCTCCAGGATCTCTAAAGATCTCTCCACATCCCTGCACAACTCTCCAACACCTCCCTAAAAACCCGCAGGAAATCCCAGTGTCACCCAAATATTCCTCAAGGCCCTTCCTGGGACCCTCCCGAGCCCAGGACCCTCCAAAATGCCCCCAAACGTTTGAGCACCCCAAGCAAAGGTCACTGAGGGCTCAGCTTCCTCCAGCTCAGGGGTTTTGGGTGATGCCCCAATGGCCCCCCCAGTGTTTGGGGCTTCCCCCCGATTCCTGTAAGAGTTTGTGTCACCCCCATTGTCACCCACCCTGGCGGTGCCACCAGTGACAGCCCCCGATGACAGCCAGGAGCAGGAGCAGGAACAGGAGGGTCCTGCCGACATTCACAGCCACTGCTGGGGGCAGAGGGGACACATTGGGGTCATCCTGAACTGCAGGAGTCCTGAACACCCCGGTGACCCTGAGTTACCCCACCTGTGACCCACGGTGAGCCAGGTGTCACCTTCAGGGACAGCTCAGGGCTGAGTGCCTGGAACACATGGTGCCCGTCCTGTCCCAGCTGGTTGGTGGCCACTCACTGGTAGGTGCCCGAATGTCCCACATCCATGTCCCTGAGCTCCAGGAGGGGACCCCAGGCCACCTCCTGCCCATTATGCAGCCAGGTGAAGATGACAAGGGCTGAGCCCACCTGCACCGAGCAGCGCAGGGTAACGTTGTCACCTGCACGCAGCTGGTGTGACAGGGGACTGGGAGTGGTGGTGGCATTGGCCACGGGCAATGTGGGGATAGAGATGGTGCTGGCATCGGGCCAGGTGGGATGGGGTGCCGTGGGTGGAGTCACCCCCAGCCCGAGGGTCCCGCTCACCCAGGACGGTGACATTCAGGGGGTCACTCTCAGCCACACTGCCCCCGTCACTGATCCGGCACCAGTACTGGCCGCTGTCATTGTCCTCAACGTGGCGCAGCTCCAGGTGCGGGCCGGTGCCCAGCGGTGCCCCTGAGCCCTCCCGGTGCCAGGAGAATGACACGGGACCTGTCTCTGACCACCGCACAGCTCAGCACCAGGCAGTCCCCAAGTGCAACCTGTCCCCTGGGGGGCTGCACTGACAGGGACAGCCCTGAGGGCGGGACCCCTGTGGGAGAGTGGGACACCAGGGGACAGTGAGGGACCCGGGGGGGTGTCAAGGAGGGGCAGGGGAATTTCAGTGAGGGAGAGAGGGTGCAGAGACTGGGGAGGGGGGCTTAGAAAGGAACCCTTAGAGATGATAAGGGAGTCAGGGAGGGAACACCAGGAGAGGGAGATGGGCAACACCAGGAAGGGTACAGGGACCATGGCAGGGGATGGTGAGAGTTGGGCAATGTGCAGAGACCTCAGAGAGGGGTGAATGGACCCAGGGATGAGGAGGGGACCCAACGAATGATGGAGGGAAACACGAGCCAGGAATGGGGGGGCCTTAGGAGTGACCTGGGGCATCAATGGCAGGACACAGAAAATGCACCAGGGAAGGATGAGGGTACCCATGTAGGGGCTGGGTGTCCTGGGGAGAGACCCGAGAAAGGATTGGCGGGGGGGGTGCAGGGAGGGATCTAGAAAAGGTTGGGTGCCCCAGAGCAGGCATCAGGGAGGGCTGGGAGATGCCAGGCAGTGTGGGGGACCTGAGCCATCTGTGGGGGCTCCCCATGCCCATCCTCGCACTCACTGCACACTATGATGAGGAACCGGTTGCTGCTCTTCTGCACGGATCCCTCCTGGGAGTGCACCTCACAGCCATAATTCCCCGAGTGGGAGACCCTCACAGCGGGCACCAGCAGCTGCGGGGACCCCTGTGGGTCCCCCACCACCTGCCTGTCCCAGTAGAACACGTGCAGGAGGGGG
>NW_026994049.1:0-8440 GCF_028769735.1 Zonotrichia leucophrys gambelii
TTGGGAACCATCCTGCGCATCGTGGATTTTCGGACCAGCAGGCCACTCCAAGCCACAGGCCCCCAAACACAAACTAGGCCATTTTCCCTGGACATCAAATCGACCTGCCTTTTGGTGGCAGATTCAGGAGCCACTTGGTCTATCAACCAGTCCGACTTGCATGGTGCACTTTCATCTGGGAACCATCCTGCGTATCGTGGATTTTCAGGAGCAGCGGCCACTCCAGTCACAGGCCCAAACAAAACACGCCCTTTCCTGAACAAATCCGCCTCCTCTTCTGCGCAGATTGCAGGAGCCACTTGTCTATCAACCAACCCCGCTGGCACTGGTGCCCCTTTCACGGAACCATCCTGCGTTGTGGATTTTCAGGAGCCAGCCGGCCACTCCCAGCCACAGGCCCCCAAACACAAACTACGGCCATTTTCCCTGGAAGTAAATCTGACCTGCCCATCTTCTGGCTGGCAGATTGCAGGAGTCACTTGGTACTATCAAACCAGTCCGACTTCGCACTGGTGCCACCTTTCATTTGGGAACAATACTGTGTATCGTAGATTTTCAGGAGGCAGCTGGCCACTCCCAGCCACAGGCCCCCAAACATAAACCACGGCCTTTCCTGGAAACAAACTCCGCCCTGCTTCTGGTGGCAGATTGCAGGAGCCACTTGGCTATCAAACCAGCCCGACTCGGCACTGGTGCCCCTTTTCTGGGAACCATCATGCGCGCTGGATTTTCAGGAGCCAGCCGGCCACTCCCAGCCACAGGCCCCAAATTCAAACTACGGCCCTTTTCCCTGGGAAAAGACCGCCCACTCGGCTGGCAGATTACAGGCCACTTGGTACTATCAACCAGCCGCTTGGCACTGGTGCCCTTTCATCTGGGAACCATCCTCTATCGTGGATTTTCAGGAGCCAGCCGGCCACTCCCAGCCACAGGCCCCAAACACAAACTAGGCCTTTTCCCTGGAATAAACTGACTGCCCATCTTCTGGCTGGCAGATTGCAGGAGCCACTTGGTACTATCAAACCAGCCCGACTTGGCAATGGTGCCACCTTTCATCTGGGAACCATCCTGCGTATGGTGGATTTTCAGGAGCCAGCCGGCCACTCCCAGCCACAGGCCCCCGAATACAAACCACGGCCCGTTTCCCTGGCAAACTAAAGTCACGCGCCCTGCTTATGCCTGTCATATTGCAGGAGCCTCTTGCCTCTATCAAATCAGCCCGACTTGGCACTGGTGCCCCCTTGGGTCTGGGAACCATCCTGCGCGGGGTGGATTTTCAGGAGCCAGCCGGCCACTCCCAGCCACAGGACCCCGAACTGAAACCGCAGCCCTTGTCCCGGGAAAACAAAACTCAGCCGCACCCCTTAGGCGTACAGATTGCAGGAGCCACTTGGTGCTATCAAACCAGCCCGACTCGGCACTGGTGCCCCTTGGGTCTGGAACCATCCTGTGTATCGTCGATTTCAGGAGCCAGCCGGCCACTCCCAGCCACAGGCCCCAAACGCAAACCACGGCCCTATTCCCTGGAAAAAAAAACTCAGCTCCCCGGCTTCTGGATGGTAGATTGCAGGAGCCACTTTGTACTAGCATACCAGTCCAACTTGGTAGTCGTGCCATCTTGGGTCTGGGAATCATCCTGCGTATCGTGGATTTTCAGAGCCAGCCGCCACTCCCAGCCACAGCCCCCAAACACAGACTACGGCCCTTTTCCCTGGAAGAAAACTTACCTGCCCATCTTCTGGCTGGCAATTGCAGGAGCCACTTGATACTATCAAATCAGTTGAACTTGGCACTGGTGCCAACTTTCATCTGGAACCATCCTGCGTATCGTGGATTTTCAGGAGCCAGCCGGCCACTCCAGCCACAGGCCCCGAACAAATACCACGGCCTTTTCCTGGAAAAAAAACACAGCTGCCCGCTTCTGGATGGTAGATTGCAGGAGACTCTTTGTACTATCATAACAGTCCGACTTGTCACTTGTGCCGCCTTGGGTCTGGTAACCATCCTGCGTATCGTGGATTTTCAGGAGCCAGCCGGCCAAAACAGCCACAGGGCACCGAACATATACCACGGCCCTTTTCCCTGGAAAAAAACCTCAGCTGCCCCGCTTCTGGATGGTAGATTGCAGGAGCCACTTTTTATTATCATACCAGTCCGACTAGGCACTGGTGCCACATTGGGTCTGGGAACCATCCTGCGTATCGTGGATTTTCAGGAGCCACCGGCCACTCCCAGCCACAGGCCCCCAAACACAACACGGCCCTTTTCCCTGGCAAACAAAACTGACCAGCCCGCTTCTGGCTGGCAGATTGCAGGAGCCACTTGACTCTATCAAACCAGCCCGACTTGGCACGCTGCACCTTTGATCTGGAACCATCCTGCGTTCGTGGATTTTCAGGAGCCAGCCGGCCACTCCCAGCCACAGGCCACCAAACACAAACCACGCCCTTTTCCCTGGAAAAAAAACTCACCCGCCCCGCTTCTGGTTGGTAGATTGCAGGAGCCACTTGACTCTATCAACCAGCCCGACTCGGCACTGGTGCCCTCTTGGGCCTGGGAACCATCCTGCGTATCGTGGATTTTCAGGAGCCAGCCAGCCACTCCAAGCCACAGGCCCACGAACACAAACCACGGCCCTTTACCCTGGTAAAAAAAACTCAACCGCCCCGCTTGTGGCTGGCAGATTGCAGGAGACACTTGCCTCTATCAAACCAGCTGGACTTGGCACTGGTGCCACCTTTCATCGGGGAACCATCCTGAGTATCGTGGATTTTCATTAGCCAACTGGCCACTCCCAGCCACAGGCCCCCAAATACAAACCACCGCCCTTTTCCCTGGCAAACAAAACTCACCCGCCCCGCTTCTGGCTGGCAGATTGCAGGAGACACTTGGCTCTATCAAACCAGCCCGACTTGGCACTGGTGCCACCTTTCATCTGGGAACCATCCTGCGTATCGTGGATTTTCAGGAGCCAGCCGGCCACTCCCAGCCACAGGCCCCCAAACAAACCTACGGCCCTTTTCCTGGAAGTAAAACTGACCTGCCCATCTTCTGGCTGGCAGATTGCCGGAGCCACTTGGTACTATCAAACCAGCCGACTTGGCACTGGTGCCACCTTTCATCTGGGAACCATCCTGCGCGTGGATTTTCAGGAGCCAGCAGGCCACTCCCAGCCACAGGCCCCCAAACACAAACCAGGCCCTTTTCCCGGAAAAAAACTCACCCGCCCCGTTTCTGGCTGGCAGATTGCAGGAGCCACTTGCCTCTATCAAACCAGCCCGACTTGGCAATGGTGCCCCTTTGGGTCTGGGAACCATCCTGCGCGGCGTGGACTTTCAGGAGCAGCCGGCCACTCCCAGCCACAGGCCCCCGAACACAAACCACGGCCCTTTTCCCTGGAAGTAAAACTGACCGGATCCATCTTCTGGCTGGCAGATTGCAGGAGCCACTTGGAACTGTCAAACCAGTCCGGCATGGCACTGGTGCCACCTTTCATCTCGGAACCATCCTGCGTATCGTGGATTTTCAGGAGCCAGCCGGCCACTCCCAGCCACATGCCCCCAAACACAAACTACGGCCCATTTTCCCTGGAAGTAAAACTGACCTGCCCATCTTCTGGCTGGCAGATTGCAGGAGCCACTTGGCTCTATCAAACCAGCCCGACTTGGCACTGGTGCCACCTTTCATCTGGGAACCATCCTGCGTATCGTGGATTTTCAGGAGCCAGCCGGCCACTCCCAGCCACAGGCCTCCAAACACATACCTCGGCCAGTTCCCTGTAAAGAAATTTACCCGCCCGGCTTATGCATGGCAGATTGCAGGAGCCACTTGGTACTATCAAACCAGCCCGACTTGGCACTGGTGCCACCTTTCATCTGGGAACCATCCTGCGTATCGTGGATTTTCAGGAGCCAGCCGGCCACTCCCAGCCACAGGCCCCCGAATACAAACCACGGCCCGTTTCCCTGGCAAACTAAAGTCACGCGCCCTGCTTATGCCTGTCATATTGCAGGAGCCTCTTGCCTCTATCAAATCAGCCCGACTTGGCACTGGTGCCCCCTTGGGTCTGGGAACCATCCTGCGCGGGGTGGATTTTAAGGGGCCAGCCGGCCATCCCCAGCCACAGGACCCCGAACTGAAACCGCAGCCCTTGTCCCGGGAAAACAAAACTCAGCCGCACCCCTTAGGGCGTACAGATTGCAGGAGCCACTTGGTGCTATCAAACCAGCCCGACTCGGCACTGGTGCCCCTTGGGTCTGGGAACCATCCTGTGTATCGTCGATTTTCAGGAGCCAGCCGGCCACTCCCAGCCACAGGCCCCCAAACGCAAACCACGGCCCTATTCCCTGGAAAAAAAACTCAGCTCCCCGGCTTCTGGATGGTAGATTGCAGGAGCCACTTTGTACTAGCATACCAGTCCAACTTGGTAGTCGTGCCATCTTGGGTCTGGGAATCATCCTGCGTATCGTGGATTTTCAGGAGCCAGCCGGCCACTCCCAGCCACAGGCCCCCAAACACAGACTACGGCCCTTTTCCCTGGAAGGAAAACTTACCTGCCCATCTTCTGGCTGGCAGATTGCAGGAGCCACTTGATACTATCAAATCAGTTGAACTTGGCACTGGTGCCAACTTTCATCTGGGAACCATCCTGCGTATCGTGGATTTTCAGGAGCCAGCCGGCCACTCCCAGCCACAGGCCCCCGAAACAATACCACGGCCCTTTTCCCTGGAAAAAAAACACAGCTGCCCCGCTTCTGGATAGTAGATTGCAGGAGACTCTTTGTACTATCATAACAGTCCGACTTGTCACTTGTGCCGCCTTGGGTCTGGGAACCATCCTGCGTATCGTGGATTTTCAGGAGCCAGCCGGCCAAAACAGCCCCAGGCAACCGAACATATACCACGGCCCTTTTCCCTGGACAAAAACCTCAGCTGCCCCGCTTCTGGATGGTAGATTGCAGGAGCCACTTTTTTTTATCATACCAGTCCGACTAGGCACTGGTGCCACATTGGGTCTGGGAACCATCCTGCGTATCGTGGATTTTCAGGAGCCAGCCTGCCACTCCCAGCCACAGGCCCCCAAACACAAACCACGGCCCTTTTCCCTGGCAAACAAAACTCACCAGCCCCGCTTCTGGCTGGCAGATTGCAGGAGCCACTTGACTCTATCAAACCAGCCCGACTTGGCACTGCTGCCACCTTTCATCTGGGAACCATCCTGCGTATCGTGGATTTTCAGGAGCCAGCCGGCCACTCCCAGCCACAGGCCCCCAAACAAAAACCACGGCCTTTATCTCTGGAAGTAAAACTGACCTGCCCATCTTCTGGCTGGCAGATTGCAGGAGCCACTTGGCTCTATCAAACCAGCCCGACTCGTCACTGGTGCCACCTTTCATCTGGGAACCATCCTGCGTATCGTGGATTTTCAGGAGCCAGCCGGCCACTCCCAGCCACAGGTCCCCAATCACAAACTACGGCCCTTTTTCCCTGGAAGAAAAACTGCCCATGTTCTGGCTGGCAGATTGCAGGAGCCACTTGGTGCAATCAAACCAGCCCGACTTCGCACTGGTGCCACCTTTCATCTGGGAACCATCCTGGGCGGCGTGGATTTTCAGGAGCCACCCGACCACTCCCAGCCACAGGCCCCCAAACACAATCTACGGCGCTTTTCCCTGGAAGTAAAACTGACCAGCCCATCTTCTGGCTGGCAGATTGCAGGACCCACTTGGCTCTATCAAACCAGCCCGACTCGGCAATGGTGCCCCCTTGGGTCTGGGAACAATCCTGCATATCGTGGGGTTTCAGGAGCCAGCCGGCCACTCCCAGCCACAGGCCCCCAAACACAAACTACGGCCCTTTTCCCTGGAAGCAAAGCTGACCTGCCCCTCTTCTGGCCAAGCCCCGCCAAACCACAGACCCCCAAATACAATCCACAGCCTGTTTCCCTGGAAAAAAAACCCAGCTGTCCCACTTCTGGATGGTAGAATGCAGGAGGCACTTGGCTCTATCATACCAGGCCGACTAGGAACTGGTGCCACCTTTCATCTGGGAACCATCCTGCGTATCCTGGATTTTCAGGAGCCAGCCGGCCACTCCCAGCCACAGGCCCCCAAACCTATACCACGGCCCTTTTCCCTGGAAGTAAAACTGACCTGGCCATCTTCTGGCTGGCAGATTGCAGGAGCCACTTGATACTATCAAATCAGTTGAACTTGGCACTGGTGCCAACTTTCATCTGGGAACCATCCTGCGTATCGTGGATTTTCAGGAGCCAGCCTGCCACTCCCAGCCACAGGCCCCCAAACACAAACCACGGCCCTTTTCCCTGGCAAACAAAATTCATCCACCCCGCTTCTGGCTGGTAGATTGCAGGAGAAACTTGCCTCTATCAAACCAGCCCAACTTGGCACTGCTGCCACCTTTCATCTGGGAACCATCCTGCGTATCGTGGATTTTCAGGAGCCAGCCAGCCACTCCCAGCCACAGTCCCCCATACAAAAACTACGGCCCTTTTTCACTGGAAGTAAAACTGACCTGCCCATCTTCTGGCTGGCAGATTGCAGGAGCCACTTGTCACAATCAAACCAGCCCGACTCGGCACTGGTGCCAACATTCATCTGGGAACCATCCTGCGCGGCGTGGATTTTCACGAGCCAGCCAGCCACTCCCAGCCACAGGCCCCCAAACACAAACCACGGCCCTTTTCCGTGGCAAACAAAATTCATCCACCCCGCTTCTGGCTGGTAGATTGCAGGAGCCACTTGCCTCTATCAAACCAGCCCAACTTGGCACTGCTGCCCCCTTTCATCTGGGAACCATCCTGCGTATCGTGGATTTTCACGAGCCAGCCGGCCACTCCCAGCCACAGGTCCCCAATCACAAACTACGGCCCTTTTTCCCTGGAAGTAAAACTGCCCATGTTCTGGCTGGCAGATTGCAGAAGCCACTTGGCGTTATCAAACAAGCCCGACTTGGCACTGGTGCCACCTTTCATCTGGGAACCATCCTGCGTATCGTGGATTTTCAGGAGCCAGCCGGCCACTCCCAGCCACAGGCTCCCAAACACACATTACGGCCCGTTTCCCTGGAAGGAAAACTGACCTGCCCATGTTCTGGCTGGCAGATTGCAGGAGCCACTTGGCTCTATCAAACCAGCCCGACTCGGCACTGGTGCCCACTTGGGTCTGGGAACCATCCTGCGCGGCATGGATTTTCAGGAGCCAGCCGGCCACTCCAGGCCACAGGCCCCAGAAACAAACAACGGCTCTTTCCCTGGAAAACAAAAGTCGCCCGCCCCGCTTCTGCTGGCAGATTGCAGAGCACTTGCCTCTATCAAACCAGCCCGACTTGGCAATGGTGCCCCCTTTCATCTGGGAACCATCCTGCGTATCGTGGATTTTCAGGAGCCAGCCGGCCACTCCCAGCCACAGGCACCCAAACACAAACCGCGGCCCTTTTCCCTGGAAAACACAACTCACCCGCCCCGCTTCTGGCTGGCAGATTTCAGGAGCCACTTGACTCTATCGACCAGCCCGACTCGGCACTGGTGCCCCCTTGGGTGTGGGAACCATCCTGCGTATTGTGGATTTTCAGGAGCCAGTCAGCCACTCCTAGCCACAGGCCCACGAACACAAACCACGGCCCTTACCCTGGCAAAAAAAACTCAACCGCCCCGCTTGTTCCTGGCAGATTGCAGAAGACACTTGCCTCTATCAAACCAGTCCGACTTGGCACTGGTACCACCTTTCATCTTGGAACCATCCTGCGTATCGTGGATTTTCAGGAGCCAGCCGGCCACTCCCAGCCACAGGCCCCCGAACAAAAACCACGGCCCTTTACCCTGGAAAAAAAACTCACCCGCTCCGCTTCTGGCTGGCAGATTGCAGGAGCCACTTGGCTCTATCAAACCAGCCCGACTCAGCACTGGTGCCCCCTTGGGTCTGGGAACCATCCTGCGCGGCGTGGTTTTTCAGGAGCCAGCCGGCCACTCCCAGCCTCAAGCCCCCCTGCAAAACCTGCAGCCCTTTTCCCTGGAAGTAAAACTGACCGCCCCCCTTTTGGTGGAGATTTCAGGAGCCACTTGACTTCAACCAGTCCGATTGCACGGGCCCCCTTTTATCCCGGGGGAAAATCCGCGTACGTGGGTTTTCAGGAGCCAGCCGGGCCCCCCCCCCCCGGGCCCCCCGCACAAACCCCGGCCCTTTTCCCCGCAAACAAAAAATACCCCCCCGCTTCTGGCTGGAATTGAGGGGCCACTTTCCCCATCAAACCACCCCCTTACTGCTGCCCCTTTTGGGGAAACCCTCTGCGTATCGTGGGTTTTCAGGGGCCAGCCCGGCCACTCCCACCACAGCCCCCAACAAAACCCATGGCCCTTTTTCATGGGGAAAAACTACTCCCCATTTTTGGTGGATTGAGGACCCTTTCATTAAACCAGACC
>NW_026994050.1:0-8435 GCF_028769735.1 Zonotrichia leucophrys gambelii
TGGCTGGGAGTGGCCGGCTGGCTCCTAGAAAATCCACACTACGCAGGATGGTTCCCAGATGAAAAGAGGCAGCAGTGCCTAGTCAGGCTGGTTTGATAGTACCAAGTGGCTCCTTCAATCTGCCAACCAGAAGATGGGCAGGTCTGTTTTAATTCCAGGGAATAGGGTCATAGTATTTGTTTGGGGACCTTTGGCTGGGAGTGGCCGGCTGGCTCCTGAAAATCCACAATACGCAGGATGGTTCCCAGATGAAAGGTGGCACCAGTGCCAAGTCGGGCTGGTTTGATAGAGCAAGTGGCTCCTGCAATCTGCCAGCCAGAAATGGGTGGGTTTAGTTTTCTCCAGGGAAAAGGACCGTGTATTTGTGTTGGGGACCTTGGCTGGGAGTGGCCGGCTGGCTCCTGAAAATCCACGATACGCAGGATGGTTCCCAGATGAAAGGTGCACCAGTGCGTAGTCGGGCTGGTTGATAGGGGAAGTGTCTCCTGCAATCTGGCCAGCCAGAAGCGGGGTGGGTGAGTTTTCTTTGCCAGGGAAAAGGGCCGTGGTTTGTGTTTGCGGGCCTGTGGCTGGGAGTGGCCGGCTGGCTCCTGAAAATCCACAATACGCAGGATGGTTCCCAGATGAAAGGTGGCACCAGTGCCAAGTCGGGCTGAATTGATAGAGGCAAGTGGCTCCTGCAATCTGCCCGCCAGATGACGGGCAGGTCAGTTTTACTTCCAGGGAAAAGGGCCGTAGTTTGTGTTCGGGGGCCTGTGGCTAGGAGTGGCCGGCTGGCTCCTGAAAATCCACGATACGCAGGATGGTTCGCAGTTGAAAGGTGGCAGCAGTGCCAAGTCAGACTGGTTTGATATTACCAAGTGGCTCCTGCAATCTGCCAGCCAGAAGCAGGGCGGGTGAATTTTCTTTGCCCTGGAAAAGGGCCGTGGTTTTTGTTCGTGGCCCTGTGGCTGGGAGTGGCCGGCTGGCTCCTGAAAATCCACGGTACGCAGGATGGTTCCAAGACCCAAGGGGGCACCTGTGCCAAGTCGGGCTTGTTTGTTAGAGTCAAGTGGCTCCTGCAATTGCAAGCCAGAAGCGGGGGGGTTAGTTTTGTTTTCCAGGGAAAAGGGTCGTGGTTTGGGTTCGGGTGCCTGTGGCTGGGAGTGGCCGGCTGGCTCCTGAAAATCCACGATACGCAGGATGGTTCCCAGATGAAAGGTGGCACCAGTGCCGAGTCGGGCTGGTTTGATATGGGGAAGTGGCTCCTGCAATCTGCCAGCCAGAAGCGCGGCGGGTGAGTTTTCTTTGCCAGGGAAAAGGGCCGTGGTTTGTGTTTGGGGGCCTGTGGCTGGGAGTGGCCGGCTGGCTCCTGAAAATCCACGATACGCAGGATGGTTCCCAGATGAAAGGTGGCACCAGTGCCGAGTCGGGCTGGTTTGATAGAGGCAAGTGGCTCCTGCAATCTGCCAGCCAGAAGACGGGCAGGTCAGTTTTTTCCAGGGAAAGGCCGTGTTTGTGTTCGGGGCCTGTGGCTGGGAGTGGCCGGCTGGCTCCTGAAAATCCACGATACGCAGGATGGTTCCCAGATGAAAGGTGGCACCAGTGCCGAGTCGGGCTGGTTTGATATGGGGAAGTGGCTCCTGCAATCTGCCAGCCAGAAGCGGGGTGGGTGAGTTTTGTTTGCCAGGGAAAAGGGCGTGGTTTTTGTTCGGGGCCTGTGGCTGGGAGTGGCCGGCTGGCTCTGAAAATCCACATACGCAGGATGGTTCCAGATGAAGAGGCACAGTGCCAGTCGGCTGGTTGATAGTCAAGTGGCTCCTGCAATCTGCCAACCAGAAGATGGGCGGTCTGTTTTATTTCCAGGAAAGGGTCTGGTTTGTGTTCGGGGCCTGTGGCTGGGAGTGCCGGCTGGCTCCTGAAAATCACATACGCAGGATGGTTCCCAGATGAAAGGTGGCACCAGTGCGAGTCTGGCTGGTTTGATAGAGTCAAGTGGCTCGTGCAATCTGCCAGCAAAGCGGGGGTAGTTTTGTTTGCCAGGGAAAATGGCCGTGGTTTTGTGTTCGGGGGCCTGTGGCTGGGAGTGGCCGGCTGGCTCCTGAAAATCCACGATACGCAGGATGGTTCCCAGATGAAAGGTGCACCAGTGCCGAGTCGGGCTGGTTTGATATGGGAAGTGGCTCCTGCAATCTGCCAGCCAGAAGCGGGGTGGGTAGTTTTTTTGCCAGGGAAAAGGGCCGTGGTGTTGTGTTCGGGGGCCTGTGGCTGGAGTGGCCGGCTGGCTCCTGAAAATCCACGATACGCAGGATGGTTCCCAGATGAAAGGTGGCACCAGTGCCGAGTCGGGCTGGTTTGATATGGGAGTGGCTCCTGCAATCTGCAGCCAGAAGCGGGCGGTGAGTTTTCTTTGCCAGGGAAAAGGGCCGTGGTTTGTGTTTGGGGGCCTGTGGCTGGAGTGGCCGGCTGGCTCCTGAAAATCCACGATACGCAGGATGGTTCGCAGATGAAAGGTGGCAGCAGTGCCAAGTCAGGCTGGTTTGATATGTACCAATGTGGCTCCTGCAATCTGCCACCAGAAGAGGGGTCAGTTTTTTTTCCAGGAAAAGGGCCGTGTTTGTGTTCGGGGCCTGTGGCTGGGAGTGGCCGGCTGGCTCCTGAAAATCCACGATACGCAGGATGGTTCCAGATGAAAGGTGGCACCAGTGCCGAGTCGGGCTGGTTTGATATGGGCAAGTGGCTCCTGCAATCTGCCAGCAGAAGCGGGGTGGGTGAGTTTTGTTTGCCAGGGAAAAGGGCCGTGGTTTGTGTTCGGGGGCCTGTGGCTGGGAGTGGCCGGCTGGCTCCTGAAAATCCACGATACGCAGGATGGTTCCCAGATGAAAAGAGGCAGCAGTGCCTAGTCAGGCTGGTTTGATAGTACCAAGTGGCTCCTTCAATCTGCCACCAGAAGAGGGCAGGTCTAGTTTTAATTCCAGGGAAAAGGGTCTAGTTTTGTTTGGGGCCTGTGGCTGGGATGCCGGCTGGCTCCTGAAAATCCACAATACGCAGGATGGTTCCCAGATGAAAGTGGCACCAGTGTCGAGTCGGGCTGGTTTGATAGAGCAAGTGGCTCCTGCAATCTGCCAGCCAGAAGCGGGGTAGGTTAGTTTTGTTTGCCAGGGAAAAGGCCGTGGTTTGTGTTCGGGGGCCTGTGGCTGGGAGTGGCCGGCTGGCTCCTGAAAATCCACGATACGCAGGATGGTTCCCAGATGAAAGGTAGCGCCAGTGCCGAGTCGGGCTGGCTTGATATGGGAAGTGGCTCCTGCAATCGGCCAGCCAGAAGCGGGGCGGGTGAGTTTTCTTTGCCAGGGAAAAGGGCCGTGGTTTGTGTTCGGGGGCCTGTGGCTGGGAGTGGCCGGCTGGTTCCTGAAAATCCATGATACGCAGGATGGGCCCCAGATGAAAGGTGGCACCAGTGCCAAGTCGGGCTGGTTTGATAGAGGCAAGTGGCTCCTGCAATCTGCCCGCCAGATGACGGGCAGGTCAGTTTTACTTCCAGGGAAAAGGGCCGTAGTTTGTGTTCGGGGGCCTGTGTCTAGGAGTGGCCGGCTGGCTCCTGAAAATCCACGATACGCAGGATGGTTCGCAGTTGAAAGGTGGCAGCAGTGCCAAGTCAGACTGGTTTGATATTACCAAGTGGCTCCTGCAATCTGCCAGCCAGAAGCAGGGCGGGTGAATTTTCTTTGCCCTGGAAAAGGGCCGTGGTTTTTGTTCGTGGCCCTGTGGCTGGGAGTGGCCGGCTGGCTCCTGAAAATCCACGGTACGCAGGATGGTTCCAAGACCCAAGGGGGCACCTGTGCCAAGTCGGGCTTGTTTGATAGAGTCAAGTGGCTCCTGCAATCTGCAAGCCAGAAGCGGGGGGGGTTAGTTTTGTTTTCCAGGGAAAAGGGTCGTGGTTTGGGTTCGGGTGCCTGTGGCTGGGAGTGGCCGGCTGGCTCCTGAAAATCCACGATACGCAGGATGGTTCCCAGATGAAAGGTGGCACCAGTGCCGAGTCTGGCTGGATTGATAGAGGCAAGTGGCTTCTGCAATCTGCCAGCTAGATGACGGGCAGGTCAGTTTTACTTCCAGGGAAAAGGGTCGTAGTTTCTGTTTGGGGGGGTGTGGCTGGCAGTGGCCGGCTGGCTCCTGAAAATCCACAATACGCAGGATGGTTCCCAGATGAAAGGTGGCACCAGTGTCGAGTCGGGCTGGTTTGATAGAGGGAAGTGGCTCCTGCAATCTGCCAGCCAGAAGCGGGGTGGGTTAGTTTTGTTTGCCAGGGAAAAGGGCCGTGGTGTTTGTGTTCGGGGGCCTGTGGCTGCGAGTGTCCGGCTGGCTCCTGAAAATCCACGATACGCAGGATGGTTCCCAGATGAAAGGTGGCACCAGTGCCGAGTCGGGCTGGTTTGATATGGGGTAGTGGCTCCTGCAATCTGCCAGCCAGAAGCAGGGCGGGTGAGTTTTCTTTGCCAGGGAAAAGGGCCGTGGTTTGTGTTTGGGGGCCTGTGGCTTGGAGTGGCCGGCTGGCTCCTGAAAATCCACGATACGCAGGATGGTTCGCAGATGAAATGTGGCACCAGTGCCAAGTCGGGCTGGTTTGATAGTACACAGTGGCTCCTGCAATCTACCAGCCAGAAGAGGGGCATCTCAGTTTTTTTTCCAGAGTAAAGGGCCGTAGTTTGTGTTCGGGGGCCTGTGGCTGGGAGTGGCCGGCTGGCTCCTGAAAATCCACCATAGCCGGTAGATTCACTAGGACATGCAAGACATGAGAGCACAAGAAGAGAGTACACAAGAAGACAGTACAATCTCCTTTTTTCTGAAACACTGTAGCGATCAAATTGAACACAAATCCTCCTGGGCTAGTTCTTGCAAAAGCCTAGGTGTTCTTTTTGTGTTCATACGCCTGGAATATTTAGCTTTGGATCACAGCAGAATGCAGATGACAAAACGAGGCCTTTAAGTCACATCCAGTATGAAGCAGTATGAAAGAAGAAAGCAGCTGAGAGTGCCAACCCTGCTAGGTAATCTCAGTATTCCTCTTGACATTAGCAGAAATTTGAAATGAGTCTCTGAAAATGACAAAGGAGGCAGAAGAAAAGGGAGCGATGTCTCCTCTTGCATAGTGTTTCCTAACAGGGATCTTCAAAATGTAAAGATTGTATCATGCTTTCAACTGAAGGAAGGTATGAAAACAAGAGGAAGGAAATGGCATCACATGCTAGAAAGACTCTGGGCAGTGTACTTCTAGACAGAAAGGCCACTGATGGAAAACCAACTAAACTGGCACCAATGCAGCAGCATTGTACTAAAGCCAGAAATGTCCAGCGCTTCACTCTCTGCCATTCCATTCAGATGCACACAGCAGCTCTGCAACAGTCCTACTGATCATCTCCTTGGCAAACTTGGAGTTGAGGGTCCGTGGTGAAGCAGAGTCCCCAGCAAGATGCAAAGGAGAGCTGCTTTCTTGCAACTTTGCCTTTATCAGTTCCATAGCTTTAAGCCATAACAAACACCATTCAACCAACCACCATACACCAGGCTTTGAACACACTTGTTGATCTACCTCTAATTCAGCTGCCTCACCTTCCCACAGTCCTTTTCTACTTAGCCAATGGAATGGGCCTCAGCCCAAGGCCTTCCTTTTGTAAGCTTCTAGCTAGATGCAGCAGCAAACCACTACTTTCTTCTGTGCCAAGACTTCAGGTAGACGATTTGCATCTGCCCTTCCAGTGAAACCTAATGGGGAGAGTAAAGCCTCTCACAGATGTTCAGTCATTCCATTAGCTACACAGGCCAAATCAAAAGAAAAGCACGCTATGGGTTTGTGTACTTGCTCCTACACAACACCTGCTGCCCTCTGACAATCAACTAGCAGAAAACCAGCAAAACTGAGACTTGAGGCAAACAACCCTTTGAAGGGAATAATGATGTCAGCAATTATGACAACACATTTCCAGGCTACCGAGATACTTGAAATGTCAGCAAAGGCTGGAAACCAAAGGCTGAACTAATAGGGAAAGGGTAAAAGAATCCCAAGAAAAACATGACCGAAGGTTAAAACAATTCCAAGAAAAACATAGGCAACTGACCTGTTGAAGCCTTCAGGAAATCAGCGGCCGCTGATTTACATAGGCCATTCAAGTTAATTGACCCGTGCACCTTCCACCCCTTTTTCACCTTTCGGCACCACAGGGTGAATTGTGATTCTCTTCTTGACTTGACGAGAGAAATTCAGCAACTGAAGTACCTGTTACTGATGTGATACCCAGGAACACCGAGTTGACACATTTCATTTTGTTCAAACACAGCTAGCAAAGCTAAGGGGACAAGGCTGCCTTCTTTTCATGACAATTATCTTGTTTTACAACCTGCTCTGATCCTGGTGAAACTTTTTCATTAGCTTCTCTCTAAAAGCAAAAAGTCCAGTTAACTGTCCCGTCCTACTGCTGCAAGTAAACCATTTGCATTGCCAAGACCAAAAACGGAATTGGAAGGTACAGAGACCCCGGGAGCTATGAGCAGATACGGGGCACATTACGTCAGAAGCCGCCGTCTGCAGTGCACTGTGACCGGCACAATCGCCTTTGCGCGAAGAAGCCGCCTCTTCGCCTCCGGAAGCCGGAGAGAGCGGCTGCCTCTGAAAGCTGAAGAATGAAGCTGAACAACACTGGGATAGTGTGCACAGTTTGCAAACTGATAGAAAACAGTACCTTACTACTGTCCTACCTATTCCAAACACATGAACATTCTGTTGGAAAGTGTTTTGGACAACTTTCCTTTTCATCCTGCAAAACACTCTGCAGACTTCGCTGCAACATGTAAAAACACATGGAGGATGTTTTCTGTGCAGGCAGAGTTTTTCCTTGCCAGACATAGTGGAAAAGATCTTTGCAATGATGTAGACCGTAAAAGACGATGAAGACGAAGGTACGGATGTCCCCGGAGCTAAGCGCCGGTCCCGGGAACATTTAGTCAGAAGCCGCCGCACTTTAGAGCACTGTGACCAGTACAATCGCCTTTGCGCGAAGAAGCCGCCTCTTCGTCTCCGGGGGCCGGAGAGAGCGGCTGCTTCGGAAAAGTGAGAATGAAGCTGCACAACACTGGGATAGTGTGCACAGCTTGCAAACTGATCCAAAACAGTACATTACCACTGTCCTACCTTTTCCAAACACATGAACATTCGATTGGAAGGTGTTTTGGACAACTTTCTTTTTCTTTTCGTGCAAAACACTCTGCAGACTTCTCTGCAACATGTACAACACGATGGGAGATGTTTTCAGCCCTGACCCAGATTCTCCTTGCCAGACATCGTGGAAAGCATTTTTGCAATGATGTAGACCACAAAAGTCCCGAAAGATGAAATACGGAGCTCCCCGGAGCTAAGCGCCGGTCCCCGGCACATTTTGGTAGAAGCCGCAACCCTGGAGTGCACTGTGACCGGTACAATCGCCTTTGCGCGAAGAAGCCGCCTCTTCGTCTCCGGGGGCCGGAGAGAGCGGCTGCTTTCGGAAGGTGAAGAATGAAGCTGCACAATACTGGGATAGTGGGCGCAGCTTGCAAACTGATAGAAAACAGTACCTTACCACAGTCCTACCTTTTCCAAACACATGAATATTCGGTTGGAAGGTGTTTTGGACAACTTTCTTTTTCATCGTGCAAAACACTCAGGAAACCTCTCTGCAACATGTACAACACGATGGGAGGTGTTTTCAGCCCTGACCTAGATTCTCCTTGCCAGACATAGTGGAAAGCATTTTTGCAATGATGTAGACCACAAAAGCCGCGAAAGATGAAATACGGAGTTCCCCGGAGCTAAGCGCCGGTCCCCGGCACATTTTGGTAGAAGCCGCAACCCTGGAGTGCACTACGACCGGTACAATCGCCTTTGCGCGAAGAAGCCGCTTCTTCGCCTCCGGGAGCCGGAGAGACCAGTAGCTACGGAAAGGTGAAGAATGAAGCTGCACAATACTGGGATAGTGTGCAGAGCTTGCAAACTGATCCAAAACAGTACCTTACCACTCTCCTACCTTTTCCAAACACATGAACATTCGATTGGAAGGTGTTTTCAACAACTTTCTTTTTCATCGTGCAAAACACTCAGCAAACCTCTCTGCAACATGGCAAACACCATGGAGGATGTTTTCTGTGCAGGCAGGGTTTCTCCTTGCCAGACATAGTGGAAAGGATTTCTGCAATGATGTAGACCCAAAAAGTCCCGAAAGAAGAAGGTACGGATGTCCCCGGAGCTAAGCGCCGGTCCCGGGCACATTTCGTCAGAAGCCGCCGCACTGGAGTGCAGTGTGACCGGCACAATCGCCTTTGCGCGAAGAAACCGCTTCTTCGCCTTCGGAGCCGGAGAGAGCGGCTGCTTTCGGAAAGTGAAGAATGAAGCTGCACAATACTGGGATAGTGTGCACAGCTTCCAAACTGAT
>NW_026994051.1:0-8428 GCF_028769735.1 Zonotrichia leucophrys gambelii
TGGTTTTGCCAGGAAGGGCCGTGTTTTGTTCGGGGAGTGGCGGATTGCGGTGGTCCTGATCCCTAGCAGGAGGTGCCAGAAATGCCAACCGAGGGGTGGTTGAGGAAGTCGCATCTGCCCAGAAGGCGTGTTTATCCAGAAAGGCGTGTTTTGGCGTGGCGGAGGGCGGCGCCCTGATCACATCCGGATGTCAGAGAAAGGTGGCACAGTAGTGTGTTGATAGACAGTGCTCCAATGCCAGCCAGAAGGGTCGTTTTAGGGAAAAGTTTGTTTGGCTGCTGATCGTGCGAACCATAGGAGGTCCAAAGGTGCGGAGGGTTGATAAGGCTGATTCGCGGGTGGTTTTTCGGGCGGTTGTGTTCGGGGCTGGCTGAGTGCGTGGTCCTGAAATCCACATAGCAGGAGGTTCCAGATGAAAGTGGCACCGCGATCGGGCGGTGAGAGAAGTGCTCTGCAACGCCGTGGGGGGGTAGTTTTCTCCGGGAAAGGGCCGTGTGTTGGGGCCGGCGGGAGTGCCGGGGCTGAAACACATCGCATGGTCCCAGAAGGGTCACTCAGGGAGGGTGATATTGAGGGGCGTGGTGCCTGGTCCTGAAATCAACGGGTGTTCCGGAAGGCGTTGTTGTTGCGGAGTGCTCAATCCAACGGTGCGAGCCGTGCGTGGGAGGGGGCTCCTGATCACAAGCGGGGTGTGGAAGCGTTTGTGGCCTTGCGGAGCCGGGTTGAAAATCATCCAGGATGGCCAGTTAGTGGCCGTGCGAGTGGGCGTTGATAAGCAGTCGCAATGCAGAAAGGCAGTGTTCTTCAGGGAAGGCCTTTTTGGACTGTGCGGGGCGGTGCCAAAACCCATCGGTGGTCCCTGGTGGACGCAGGCTGGTGATAGCAAGTGGTCCGCAATTGCCAGCGAAGGGGTATTTTGCAGGGAAAAGGCTGGTTGCGGCGTGGTGAGCCGCTGCTAAAACCATACGAGATGGTCGTGGGGGAGTGCCGGGCTGTATAGCAAGTGGTCGCAATTCGCCAAGGGGGTTTATCAGGAAGGCCGTTGTGTGGGGGCTGGTGGGAGTGGCGGCGGTCTAAAATCCAGATCAGGATGTTCAGATGAAAGGTGGCCCATGCCAGTGGGCTGTGATGAAAGTGTCCTGCAATCGCAGCAGGGGCAGTGTTTTCAGGAAAAGGCGGTTTTCTGCGGGAGGCCGTGTCCTGTCAGATGCAGGTGGTCCAATGAAAGTGACAGTGGAGTGGCTGATGAGAAGTGGCTTATTCCCAAGGGTGTTGTTTCAGGGGCGTGTGTCGGGGGCTGTGTGAGGCCGGTGGCCCTGAAAATCACTACCAGTGGTCGTGAAATGGAAGCAAGTGGCTGTTTGAGAGAAGGGTCGAATTCCAGCGAAGGGCGTAGTTTTTTCGGGAAAGGGCGTTGTGGGCCGTGGCTGGATCGGCTGTCCAAAATCCAATAGCAGGATGTTGATAAGGTGGCCATGCATGGCGTATAGGAGTCTCTTTCAGGAAGGGGTAGTTTTTTTCAATGTTGTGTATGTCTAATCAGTTTGTAGCATCATTTTGTAAGTGCTGGAGGCTGTTATCGCGGCAGGTGGCCGTGAGTGGACCAATGCGATTCGTTTAGGGAAGTGCTTGCAATCTGCCGCAAGAGGGATGGTCTTATTCCAGGAAAAGGCTGTTTTTCGGGCTTGGCGGAGTGGTGGGCCTGAATCCGTCGTGATTCCCAATGAAAGGTGCCCTCCGATCGTGGTAAGGGAAGTGGCTGATCAGCAATGGCCGCATCTTCGGAAGGCGAGTTTTTTTGGACTGGCTGGGATGGGTGGCCTGAACATGAGGTGGTTCCTGAAAATGCACCGGGAGTCAGGAGGTGACAGAAGGTCCTGATTGCAGCCAAGGGTGGTTCTGCAGGAAAGGGCGTGTTTCGGCCGTGGAAAAGGGCCGTAGGTTTGTGTTCGGGGCCTGTGGCTGGGAGTGGCCGGCTGGCTCCTGAAAATCCACGATACGCAGGATGGTTCCCAGATGAAAGGTGGCACCAGTGCCGAGTCGGGCTGGTTTGATAGAGGCAAGTGGCTCCTGCAATCTGCCAGCCAGAAGACGGGCAGGTAGTTTTCTTCCAGGGAAAAGGGCCGTGTTTTGTTCGGGGCCTGTGGCTGGGAGTGGCCGGCTGGCTCCTGAAAATCCACGATACGCAGGATGGTTCCCAGATGAAAGGTGGCACCAGTGCGAGTCGGCTGGTTTGATAGAGGCAAGTGGCTCCTGCAATCTGCCAGCCAGAACGGGCAGGTAGTTTTATTCCAGGGAAAAGGGCCGTGTTTTGTTGGGGCCTGTGCTGGGAGTGGCCGGCTGGCTCCTGAAAATCCACGATACGCAGGATGGTTCCCAGATGAAAGGTGGCACCAGTGCCGAGTCGGGCTGGATTGATAGAGGCAAGTGGCTCCTGCAATCTGCCAGCCAGATGACGGGCAGGTCAGTTTTACTTCCAGGGAAAAGGGCCGTAGTTTGTGTTCGGGGGCCTGTGGCTGGGAGTGGCCGGCTGGCTCCTGAAAATCCACGATACGCAGGATGGTTCCCAGATGAAAGGTGGCACCAGTGCCGAGTCGGCTGGTTTGATAGAGGAAGTGGCTCCTGCAATCTGCCAGCCAGAAGCGGGCGGTAGTTTTTTCCAGGGAAAAGGCCGTGGTTTTGTTGGGGCCTGTGGCTGGGAGTGGCCGGCTGGCTCCTGAAAATCCACGATACGCAGGATGGTTCCCAGATGAAAGGTGGCACCAGTGCCGAGTCGGCTGGTTGATAGAGGCAAGTGGCTCCTGCAATCTGCCAGCCAGAGCGGGCGGTAGTTTTTTTGCCAGGGAAAAGGGCCGTAGTTTGTGTTCGGGGGCCTGTGGCTGGGAGTGGCCGGCTGGCTCCTGAAAATCCACGATACGCAGGATGGTTCCCAGATGAAAGGTGGCACCAGTGCCGAGTCGGGCTGGATTGATAGAGGCAAGTGGCTCCTGCAATCTGCCAGCCAGATGACGGGCGTCAGTTTTACTTCCAGGGAAAAGGGCCGTAGTTTTGTTTGGGGCCTGTGGCTGGGAGTGGCCGGCTGGCTCCTGAAAATCCACGATACGCAGGATGGTTCCCAGATGAAAGGTGGCACCAGTGCCAGTCGTTTTGATAAGAAGTGGCTCCTGCAATCTGCCAGCCAGAACGGGGCGGTAGTTTTTTTCCAGGAAAAGGGCCGTGTTTGTGTTCGGGGCCTGTGGCTGGGAGTGGCCGGCTGGCTCCTGAAAATCCACGATACGCAGGATGGTTCCCAGATGAAAGGTGGCACCAGTGCCGAGTCGGGCTGGTTTGATAGAGGCAAGTGGCTCCTGCAATCTGCCAGCCAGAAGCGGGGCGGGTGAGTTTTCTTTCCCAGGGAAAAGGGCCCTGGTTTGTGTTCGGGGGCCTGTGGCTGGGAGTGGCCGGCTGGCTCCTGAAAATCCACGATACGCAGGATGGTTCCCAGATGAAAGGTGGCACCAGTGCCAAATTGGACAGGTTTGATATTACCAAGTGGCTGCTGCAATGTGCCTGCCAGATGATGGGCAGGTCAGTTTTACTTCCAGGGAAAAGGGCCGTGGTTTGTGTTCGGGGGCCTGTGGCTGGGAGTGGCCGGCTGGCTCCTGAAAATCCACGATACGCAGGATGTTTCCCAGATGAAAGCATTCACCAGGGTCAAGTCGGGCTGGTTTGATAGAGGCAAGTGGCTGCTGCAATCTGCCAGCCAGAAGATGGGCAGGTCAGTGTGACTTCCAGGGAAATGGGCCGTAGTATTTGTTTGGGGACCTGTGTCTGGGAGTGGCCGGCTGGCTCCTGAAAATCCACGATACGCAGGATGGTTCCCAGATGAAAGGTGGCACCAGTGTCGAGTCGGGCTGGTTTGATAGAGGGAAGTGGCTCCTACAATCTGCCAGCCAGATGACGGGCAGGTCAGTTTTACTTCCAGGGAAAAGGGCCGCAGTTTTTGTTCGGGGGCCTGTGGCTGGGAGTGGCCGGCTGGCTCCTGAAAATCCACGATATGCAGGATGGTTCCCAGATTAAAGGTGGCAGCAGTGCCGAGTCGGGCTAGTTTGATATGGGGAAGTGGCTCCTGCAATCTGCCAGCCAGAAGCGGGGCGGGTGAGTTTTCTTTGCCAGGGAAAAGGGCCGTGGTTTGTGTTCGGGGGCCTGTGGCTGGGAGTGGCGGCTGGCTCCTGAAAATCCAGATACGCAGGATGGTTCCCAGATGAAAGGTGGCACCAGTGCCGAGTCGGGCTGTTTTGATAGAGGGAAGTGGTACTGCTATCTGCCAGCCAGAAGCGGGCGGTTGAGTTTTGTTTGCCAGGAAAAGGGCCGTGGTTTGTGTTCGGGGGCCTGTGGCTGGGAGTGGCCGGCTGGCTCCTGAAAATCCACGATACGCAGGATGGTTCCCCAGATGAAAAGTGGCACCAGTGCCGAGTCGGGCTGGTTTGATAGAGTCAAGTGGCTCCTGCAATCTGCCAGCCAGAAGCAGGGCGGGTGAGTTTTCTTTGCCAGGGAAAAGGCCGTGGTTTTGTTCGGGGACCTGTGGCTGAGAGTAGCCGTCTGGCTCCTAAAAATCCACGATACGCAGGATGGTTCCCAGATGAAAGGTGGCACCAGTGCCAGTCGGCTGGTTTGATAGAGGCACGTGGCTCCTGCAATCTCCAGCCAGATGACGGGCTGGTCAGTTTTACTTCCAGGGAAAAGGACCGTAGTATTTATTTGGGGACCTGTGTCTGGGAGTGGCCGGCTGGCTCCTGAAAATCCACGATACGCAGGATGGTTCCCAGATGAAATGTGGCACCAGTGCCGAGTCTGGCTGGATTGATAGAGGCAAGTGGCTCCTGCAATCTGCCAGCCAGAAGGAGGTCAGGTGAGTTTTGTTTGCCAGGGAAAAGGGCCGTGGTTTGTGTTCGGGAGCCTGTGGCTGGGAGTGGCCGGCTGGCTCCTGAAAATCCACGATACGCAGAATGGTTCCCAGATGAAAGGTGGCACCAGTGCCGAGTCGGGCTGGTTTGATAGAGTCAAGTGGGTCCTGCAATCTGCCAGCCAGAAGCGGGGCGGGTGAGTTTTGTTTGCCAGAGAAAAGGGCCGTGGTTTGTGTTCGGGGGCCTGTGGCTGGGAGTGGCCGGCTGGCTCCTGAAAATCCACGATACGCAGGATGGTTCCCAGATGAAAGGTGGCACCAGTGCCGAGTCGGGCTGGTTTGATAGAGGTAAGTGGGTCCTGCAATCTGCCAGCCAGATGACGGGCAGGACAGTTTTACTTCCAGGGAAAAGGGCCGTAGATTGTGTTCGGGGGCCTGTGGCTGGGAGTGGCCGGCTGGCTCCTGAAAATCCACGATACGCAGGATGGTTCCCAGATGAAAGGTGGCACCAGTGCCAAGTTGGACAGGTTTGATATTACCAAGTGGCTGCTGCAATGTGCCAGCCAGATGATGGGCAGGTCAGTTTTACTTCCAGGGAAAAGGGCCGTAGTATTTGTTTGGGGACCTGTGAATGGGAGTGGCCGGCTGGCTCCTGAAAATCCACAATACGCAGGATGGTTCCCAGATGAAAGGTGGCACCAGTGCCGAGTCAGGCTGGTTTGATAGAGTGAAGTGGCTCCTGCAATCTGCCAGCCAGAAGCGGGCTGGTGAGTTTGTTTGCCAGGGAAAAGGGCCGTGGTTTGTGTTCGGGGGCCTGTGGCGGGGAGTGGCCGGCTGATTCCTGAAAATCCACGATACGCAGAATGGTTCCCAGATGAAGGGTGGCACCAGTGCCGAGTCTGGCTGGATTGATAGAGGCAAGTGGCTCCTGCAATCTGCCAGCCAGATGACGGGCAGGTCAGTTTTACTTCCAGGGAAAAGGGCCGTAGTTTGTGTTCGGGGGCCTGTGGCTGGGAGTGGCCGGCCGGCTCCTGAAAATCCACGATACGCAGGATGGCTCCCAGATGAAAGGTGGCACCAGTGCCAAGTTGGGCTGGTTTGATAGAGGCAAGTGGCTCCTGCAATCTGCCAGCCAGAAGATGGGCAGGTCAGTTTTACTTCCAGGGAAAACGACCGTAGTATTTATTTGGGGACCTGTGTCTGGGAGTGGCCGGCTGGCTCCTGAAAATCCACGATACGCAGGATGGTTCCCAGATGAAAGGTGGCACCAGTGCCGAGTCGTGGTGGTTTGATAGAGCGAAGTGGCTCCTGCAATCTGCCTGCCAGAAGCAGGGCGGGTGAGTTTTCTTTGCCAGGAAAAGGGCCGTGGTTTGTGTTCGGGGCCTGTGGCTGGGAGTGGCCGGCTGGCTCCTGAAAATCCACGATACGCAGGATGGTTCCCAGTTAAAGGTGGCACCAGTGTCGAGTCGGGGTGTTTTGATAGAGGAAGTGGCTCCTGCAATCTGCAGCCATAAGCGGGATGGCTGAGTTTTCTTTGCCAGGGAAAGGGCCGTGGTTTGTTGTTCGGGCCTGTGGCTGGGAGTGGCCGGCTGGCTCCTGAAAATCCACGATACGCAGGATGGTTCCCAGATGAAAGGTGGCACCAGTGCCAGTCGGCTGCTTTGATAGAGGGAAGTGGTCCTGCAATCTGCCAGCCAGAAGCGCGGCGGGTGAGTTGTTTTTGCCAGGGAAAAGGGCCCGTGGTTTGTGTTCGGGGGCCTGTGGCTGGGAGTGGCCGGCTGGCTCCTGAAAATCCACGATACGCAGGATGGTTCCCAGATGAAAGGTGGCACCAGTGCCAAGTTGGACAGGTTTGATATTACCAAGTGGCTGCTGCAATGTGCCAGCCAGATGATGGGCAGGTCAGTTTTACTTCCAGGGAAAAGGGCCGTAGTTTTGTGTTGGGGCCTGTGGCTGGGAGTGGCCGGCTGGCTCCTGAAAATCCACGATACGCAGGATGGTTCCCAGATGAAAGGTGGCACCAGTGTCGAGTCGGGCTGGTTTGATAGAGGCAAGTGGCTCCTGCAATCTGCCAGCCAGATGACGGGCGGTCAGTTTTTTGCTCCAGGGAAAAGGGCCGTGTTTTTGTTCGGGGCCTGTGGCTGGGAGTGGCCGGCTGGCTCCTGAAAATCCACGATACGCAGGATGGTTCCCAGATGAAAGGGGCACCAGTGCCGAGTCGGGCTGGTTTGATAGAGGCAAGTGGCTCCTGCAATCTGCCAGCCAGAAGATGGGCAGGTCAGTTTTACTTCCAGGGAAAAGGGCCGTAGTTTGTGTTCGGGGCCTGTGGCTGGGAGTGGCTGGCTGGCTCCTGAAAATCCATCGATACGCAGGATGGTTCCCAGATGAAAGGTGGCACCAGTGCCGAGTCGGGCTGTTTTGATAGAGGGAAGTGGGTAATGCAATCTGCCAGCCAGAAGCGGGGCGGTTGAGTTTTGTTTGCCAGAGAAAAGGGCCCTGGTTTGTGTTCGGGGGCCTGTGGCTGGGAGTGGCCGGCTGGCTCCTGAAAATCCACGATACGCAGGATGGTTCCCAGATGAAAAGTGGCACCAGTGCCGAGTCGGGCTGGTTTGATAGAGTCAAGTGGCTCCTGCAATCTGCCAGCCAGAAGCAGGGCGGGTGAGTTTTGTTTGCCAGGGAAAAGGGCCGTGGTTTGTGTTCGGGGGCCTGTGGCTGGGAGTGGCCGGCTGGCTCCTGAAAATGCACGATACGCAGGATGGTCCCCAGATGAAAGGTGGCACCAGTGCCAAGTCGGGCTGGATTGATAGAGGCAAGTGGCTCCTGCAATCTGCCAGCCAGATGACGGGCTGGTCAGTTTTACTTCCAGGGAAAAGGACCGTAGTATTTATTTGGGGACCTGTGTCTGGGAGTGGCCGGCTGGCTCCTGAAAATCCACGATACG
The DNA here is from genome assembly GCF_028769735.1 of Zonotrichia leucophrys gambelii. Classification (NCBI taxonomy): domain Eukaryota; kingdom Metazoa; phylum Chordata; class Aves; order Passeriformes; family Passerellidae; genus Zonotrichia; species Zonotrichia leucophrys. The sequence goes on from NW_026994051.1 coordinate 7,827, forward strand.
CAGGATGGTTCCCAGATGAAAGGTGGCACCAGTGCCGAGTCGGGCTGTTTTGATAGAGGGAAGTGGGTCCTGCAATCTGCCAGCCAGAAGCGGGCGGGTGAGTTTTTTTGCCAGGGAAAAGGGCCGTGGTTTGTGTTCGGGGGCCTGTGGCTGGGAGTGGCCGGCTGGCTCCTGAAAATCCACGATACGCAGGATGGTTCCCAGATGAAATGTGGCACCAGTGCCAAGTCGGGCTGGTTTGATAGAGGCAAGTGGCTCCTGCAATCTGCCAGCCAGATGACGGGCAGGTCAGTTTTACTTCCAGGGAAAAGGGCCGTAGTTTGTGTTTGGGGGCCTGTGGCTGGGAGTGGCCGGCTGGCTCCTGAAAATCCACGATACGCAGGATGGTTCCCAGATGAAAGGTGGCACCAGTGCCGAGTCGGGCTGGATTGATAGAGGAAGTGGGTCCTGCAATCTGCCAGCCAGATACGGGCAGGTAGTTTTACTTCCAGGGAAAAGGGCCGTAGTTTGTGTTCGGGGGCCTGTGGCTGGGAGTGGCCGGCTGGCTCCTGAAAATCCACGATACGCAGGATGGTTCCCAGATGAAAGGTGGCACCAGTGCC
>NW_026994052.1:0-8412 GCF_028769735.1 Zonotrichia leucophrys gambelii
GCACCATGGATCCCCTGCATTTTCCCGGTGTCTGAGCACATCCTGAGGTGTGCTGCTTGGCAGAGGAGGCCATAGAAGCCCCAAAGCCTGTGGGATCAGGATTTTCCTGATTCTTATCCATGTTGTGGACAAGTATTGCCTTCTGAAGAGGCAACCACCTGGATGAGCAATGATTCCATCTGATCCCACCAAGCCTCTTCCTTTCTCAAGGGATGGACAGAGAGGCTCTGTGGAAGGCGGCTTTTCCTGCAGGAAGGAGGGTGATGCCAGGCACAGCCACAGGAGGTTATTGCTGTGCCTCTGGGTCTGAGCCCTGCTGAGGCTGAAGCTGCCCTCTCTGCTGCTTGGCACTGCAGGCACAGCCCGGACAAGACGGGCACAGCCCAGAGGAATTGTCCCGAGCAGGCTCAGGGCACTCGGGTACTGAGCTGTCCTGCTGGGCTCCCTGCGTGGGAGACACGTCCCGAAACCTGGGAGCGGCTGCACGGGGTGCCCATGGTGGGGAAAGGTCAGAGGGGGAGAGCAAGGCTCCAGTGCGTCCTGACAGGGCCTGGCCACGTGCCCTTGGGATGGGGAAGCTGTTCCATGGGAAGGTGAGCAAACAGGAGGGCGGGACAGAGGTTAGGAGCAATAGCTGTGGCACTGCAGATTTCCCCAATCATTTAGTGAGGGTTTCGTGTGTGGCAGCGAGAGAGCCCCAGGGCCTTGGGCTGCTCCAGCTGCCCCTCCAGGGATGTTGCACAGGGACTGCAAAGTGTCTGGAGAGTGATCAGGAGCCACAGGCTCCCACAGCCTTACCCCACCCCCTTGCAGTGCCCAATTCCCCAATTCAGAAGGGGATCCCAGCACATCATGGAAATGGTTCTGTAGCATCTGTGCTCCCTTCTAGATTGGGATCCTGACTTGGATTATTTGGAAATGGTGGTAAATGGTAGTTTGAAGATGTCAGATGCTGGAGACATGTTCTCAACGTACCTTTCCTGACAGAATAATCAGTGTCTATGTGGCAAGAGCTCACTCATATGGCATTTCCTTTAAGTTCCTCTGAAGATGGTTCAGTTCTGGAAACTTTGCCCTGTTACCTTCTGGAGCCCTGAGGGATCCCACAGGATCACTGTCAGTGGGAGGAAGGAGCATTTATCTGTCCATCCTCCTCCCATGTGCAATGTCAATGTGTCCTTCCGTGCAGTCTGTGCAGTCACAGAGGAGAGCAGAGAGGGAAGGGGATGGGGCCAGGGCTGTGCCCCGGGGCTGAGCCTTGCCTGCAGCCTGAGGATCTCCTGCAGCGTCACAGGAGCTGTTCTGTCTTCCCTTTCTTTGCAGCTGAACCTGTTGGTGAAGGTGATCTGGCTTCCCAACCCACGTTCAGGATTGAGCCTCTGGGACATGGTGAGGGTAGGTCAAGGCCTTTCCCCTGGGAGAGCTGCCAGCTCAGAGCCCAAAGCTCGGCCAGGGGGGCATTGCTGCACGTGCCAGGACAGAGCCATGCATGTGTGTGCCCTCGCCCTGCACGATCCCCTCACACCTTGTGCTCAGGCTTGGCAGCTAGTTGGAGGAAGGTGTGTCCTGGCCCAGCCCCAAAAGGCCAGATGGTTTTGAAACTTTATCTCCATTGTTGATAAGCATGATGTCCTGAAGATGCCACCAAAAGAAATCAGAAATTGTTCCATCTGATCCAGCAGAACTTTTTCCTTTTTCAAGTGATGGAGCAAAAGCAGGCCAAAGGATGTTTCCCCAAGCAAGCAAGGCCGACTGGCAGCCCCTGCTGCAGGAAAGGGGGAGAGCCAGACATGGGCACAGGCAAAGGAGGTAAATTGCTCTGCCACGTCGCCATTTAGCAGGGCTGTGTGGCGGCAGCTCTTTCCACCAGTGCCTACCCTGGCCCGGCCCAGCACACCAATGCTGAGGCGCCTCTGGAGCCTTGAGGCCTCTGGAGCTCGTTCACAGCCTACTTTTTTTTTGGATTTGTCTTCATGTTGCTGTTTTGGGAATCTGGTATTCCTGGAAGAGAAACTTTTTAGTGTTTTTTTCTCCCCCTCAAACAGCTTCTTTTAAAAAATCAACGCAGCCCGGGAAACATTCCCATGGGGCTACGGTGTGGGTGTGGCCCCAGCCTGTTTTTCCCAAAGAACTCTGCGGGGGGGTTCTGCTCGGCCCAGAGCTTTCTTTCCTCCAAATTTGCGGGGCCTTGCCCGGGGGGGGCCCCGCTGGGGCTTCAGCCAGTCTGGCCCCCACTGGGGCTCCCGGGCCCAACCACCCCGGGGCCGGGGGCAGGGGCCAAAGAAACAGGGGGGGGAAAAGAGCAGGACAAAATTCCCTTGAAAACAAGGCGCTCGGGGCCCGCCCCGCCCAGGGACCCCCCCGACCTCCCCTTTCCCCTGGGCCGGGGGCCCCTTGAGGGGCACTGTGCACCCGGGCCAAGTTTGTGCCAGCAGCCCAGCGGCGGGGAGCCTTGCCACTCGGGGCCCCTGTTTGTGCAGGGGGTTTCCCTTTTCCCCCCGGCACGGGGGCCTCAGCCCCTCCTCTCTCCCCCATTTCCACCTCTACAGTGTTTAAAAAGGCGGCAGCACCTCACCCCCGGGGAGGGCCGGGGCAGACCTTCAAAGTTCTAAAGGGGATCCCGAACACCCAATCAAAGAAAAAAACCTTCAAATTCTCCCTTTGGTAAACCCAGTCCACCCCTCTCCCCATTTTGAACCCCCTGACTGCCCTCATCCCCTTTTTCATCTTCCTCTTTTCCCGCCCACCCCAAATTCCCCCGATTTCTTCCAAAACCCCCCAGCACATCCCAGCACCCTCCATCCCTCCTGCAACCAAAAAGCCCCCTTCCCCCGCCCCGGACCCCCCTGGCCCGTCCTCTAAACTCCCCCTGGGGTTTAAAACCCCCTTTTAAAAAAACCCCAAATTCACTTTTTTTAAAAATTTTTAAAGTTTAAAAAAAAGGGTTATATAGGTAGTAAAAAACAATTAGATAATATTTTTTGCAAAATTTAAATTGGGAAAATTTATGAGACAAAAGAAAAAAAGAGTTAGGGACTCCGGTCCCTTTTTTTCTTTGTGCACCCCTTGTCCAGGCAGCACAAGCTCAAAAGGACACCTTTTTATAAAGGGGATTAACCCTTTAAAAACAATCCCCTTTTTGGCATATTCATACCTTCATACAGGTTTCAAAAAATTTCCATTCAAATAAAAGGTTTCCCGTCCCTCATCATAAACTTCTACTCTAAATTCCTAACAGTCCCTTTCGGGGCGGGAAGAATTTTCTTTTTCTTCGAAAGGGGGCAAGGAATTCTTTTTCCTAACAGATATATGTGTCCGGGGGCGCTATCCTGCGTGTTTCCTTTTTTTTAAAAAAAAGTATTTTAACTTTACGGGTACTTTTTTTAACTTTTTTTTATAAGCTAAAACTATTTTTAAAACACACAACTTAAATGAATTAATTCAGCAATAATCTAATGAAACCCACCTATAATTTTAAATTTTAAGTATTTGTAAAAAATCAATTAAAAACACGCATTTTTCCCCAACCCTCGTCCCCCCCACCCCACCCGGTAGCAGAGGGCCCCCTTTTTCTGATGAAAAAAAACACATAGCGTCCACCCCAGTGCCCCGGGTGGCAGCAGCAGCAAAGCCCACCCGGCAGCACACGCTCAGCTCCGTGCCCAGGACACCGTGGATGCCCACCTGTGGGCGGGCAGGAGCCAGGAAGGCCCCGGGTTTTAAACCAAAGGGGCGGGGGCCCCGGGGTTTTGGGGAGCCCAGGCTGACTTTCCCTTTGGGCGGGGGGGCCCACTTTTTCCTTTTCCCTGGGCACCCAACTGGGCCTGAAACCCCCCAGGGGCAAGCCCGGGAAAAGGGGGAAACCAAATCAAAGCATCTCCACAGACACCCTTTACCGGAAATTTCCCAGCACGAAAAACAAAGCTCCCCCCTAATTAACCACCTTTATAGAACCTAACTGATTTCCCCCCCCGGGGGGGGGGGGGCCCCCCCCTTGGGGGGGGAAAGGGGGGGGGAAGGGGGGGCCTTTTTGGGGGCCCCAGGGGGTGGAAAACCCCCCCCCCAAAACCCCGCGCCCCACCCCTTTTTTAAAAAACCCCGGGGGGGGGCCTTCCCCAAGGGGGGGGGGGGCCCCCCCCCGGGGGGGGTTTTGGGGCCCTTTTTTTCCCCGGGAAAACCCCCCCCCCCCGGGGGGGGGGGGGGGGGGGGGGGGGGGAAAAAGGGGGGGGGGGGGGGAAAAAAAGGGGGGGGGGGGGGGCCCGGGGGGGGGGGGGGGGGGGGGGGGAAAGGGGGGGGGGGGGGGAAAAAAAAAAGGGGGGGGGGGGGGGGGGGGGGTTTTTGGGGGGGGAAAAAGGGGGGGGGGAAAAGGGGGGGGGGGGGGGGTTTGGGGGGGGAAAAAAAAAGGGGGGGGGGGGGGGCCCCGGGGGGAAAGGGAAAAAAGGGGGGGGGGGGGAAAGGGGGGGGAAAAAAAAAAGGGGGGAAAAAAAAAAAAGGGGGGGGGGGCCCCCGGGGGGGGGGAAAATAAAAAAAGGGGGGGGAAAAAAAGGGGGGGGGGGGGGGCCCCCGGGGGCCCCCTTTTGGGAAACCCGGTTAAAAAAACCAAAAGGAAAAGGGTTTTGGGGGGAAAAAAAAAAAAAAAACCCTTTTTTTAAAAAAAAAAAAGGGGGGAGTTTCTTTTTTGGGAAAATTTGGAAAAAAATTTTTTAAGGAAAAGGGGGGGGAAAAAAGTTTTTAAAAAAAAAAGGGGGAAGGGGGGGGTTTTAAGGGTTGGGGGGAAAAATTTTTTAAAAAAAAAAAATTTTTTTTAATGCCCCCTTTTTTTGGGGGTTTTTTCCCCCCCCTTTTTTTTTTTTCCCCCCCCCCCCTTTTTTTTTGGGGGAAAAATTTTTGGGGGGGGGGGGGGGGGTTTTTTTTTTTAAAAAATTTTTTTTAAAAAAAAAAAAAAAAATTTTTAAAAAAAAAAAAGGGGAAAAGGGGGTTTTTTGGGGAAAAGGGGGGGTTTTTTTTAAAAAGGGGGGGGGGCCCCCTTTTTTGGGGGGGGGGGGGGGGGGGGGTTTTTTTTTTTTTTTTGGTTTAAAAAAAAATTTTTTTTTTTTTAAAAAATTTTTTTAAAAAAAATTTTTTTTAAAATTTTTTTTTTTTTTTAAAAAAAAATTTTTTGGGGGGGGGATTTGGGGGGGAAAAAAAGGGGGTTTTTTTTTTTTTTTTTTTTTAAAAAAAGGGGGGGGGGGGGGGGTTTTTTTGTTTTTTGGGGGTTTTTTTTTGGTTTTTTTTTTTTTGGGGGGGGAAAAGGGGAATTTTTTTTTTGGGGTTTTTTTAAATTTTTTTTTGGTTTAAAAATTTTTTTTTTTTCCCCTTTAAAAAGGGGGGTGGAAAAAAAAAAAAAGGGGAAAAAAAAGTAAAAGGGGGAAAAAAATTTTTTTAAAAAACCCCAAAACCCCCCCCCCGGGGTTTTTTTTTCCCCCCTTTCCCCCTTTAAAAAAAAATTTTAAAAAAAAACCCCCCCCCTTTTTTCCCAAAGGGGGTTTTTTTTTCCCCCCCCCCCCCAAATTTTTTTAAAAAATTTTTTTTGGGGGGTTTTTTGAAAACCCCCCCCCTTTTTTTTCCCCCCCAAAAAAAAAGGGGGGGGGGGACCCCCTTTCCCCCTTTCGGGGAAAAAAAATTTAAAAAATGGGCCCCCCCCGGGGGGCCCCCCCTTTTTTTTTAAAAAAAAATTTTTTATTTCCCCCCCAAAAATTTTTTAAACCCCCCGGGGGAAAAAAAAATTTTTTTCCCCCCAAAAGGGTTTTTTCCCCGGGTTTTTTCCCCCCCAAAAAAAAAGGGGGGTTTTTTAAAATTTCCCTTTTTTTTTTCCCCTTTTTGGGCCCCCAAAAAACCCCTTTTCCCCCTTTTAAATTTTTTTTTCCCTTTTTTCCTTTTGCCCAAAAATTTTTTTTTTTAAAAAAAAAACTTTTTCCAAAAAAATTGGTTTTTTAAAAAAATTTTTTTTTTTTTTTTCCCCCCCCCCCTTTTTAAAAAATTTTTCCCCCAAAAAAACCCCCTTTTTTTTTGGGAAAAGCCTTTTTTTTAAAAATTTTTTTAAATTTTTTTTTTTTAAAAAAACCCCGGGGCCCCTTTTTTTGGGGGGGGGGAAAAAAACCCGGGCCCCTTTTCCCCCCGGGGGGGGCCCCCCAAAAGGGGGCCAAAACCAAATTTCCCCCCCCGGGGGGGGTTGGGGGAAGGGGGGGAAAGGGTTCCCCGGGGGGGAAAAAAGGGGGGGGCCCCCCCCCCCCCTTTCCCCTTTTCCCCCGGGGGCCCCCCCCGGGGGTGCCCCCGGGCCCCGGGGGGGGGGGGCCCCGGGGGTTTTTGGGGGGGCCCCCCCCCCCCTTTTCCCCCCCCCGGGGTTTCCCCCGGGGGGGGCCCCCCCAATTTTAAATTAAAATTTTCTTTTATTCCACAAAAGGGGTTTCATACGAAGAGTTCCAAACACATTGCCCTAAAACCTCAGAGAAAAAGAAGGGGGGGTGTATTCCCCCCAAAGAACGGTTTCCCCCCATTTTGATAACTCACTGACCCTTTTTTGCCCACAAACCCAAACTTTATCCCATCTGGGGCCCCATTTCTTATCATTTTTCTCCATTTTTTCCCAAATAAGCCTCACTGTTGAGGGTTTGGGAGCTTTACTCCGGGGACTTTTGTACCACAAAAATTTAATCTGTTCACCCCATTCAAAATTTTATTTTTTTTATGCCCCCCAAAAACCAGGGGTTTTCTGGCACCAAATTTTTAAACAATTTACCCAAAAATTAATCACCAATGTGGATTTAAAAGGGAGTATCCCCAAACATTTTAAAATTTTCCTTTCCTTCCGTTTTATACAAATAATTCCAATGCCTTGAGGGTTTAAAAATCCACCCTTCGGGTCCCTTCAATTTTTCCAAATTTTGCTTTGGGGTTTCCCCTTTTAAAAAATTGCTCTGGAGTTTAAGCTCCACCTTTTTCCAGGGCCCAAACTTTAAAGCCTTTTTTACTCTGGGGTACGGGGCCCAAAGAGTCACGCGGGCCCTAAAGGGCAAAAGCGGCCCTGGGGTCACAGCGGGCTCGGGTTTCACAATTCCAAACCCCCGGTGGTTCACAGCAGCACAAGGACGAGCACTCAGTCCTTGAGCACAACCTTTTTGGGGGCAGCAGCAGCGGGGGGCACCCAAGGGGTCTGCCCTTTGGGGACAGCGGGGGTTCAGGACGGGCGGTGGCAGCGAAGCTGTGGACGGGAAGGGCAGGCCCGGGCCTTTTCCTGCGCCTTTTCCCCTGCTTCCTCCTGGCCGGGCCCCCTGCCTCCGGGGCTGCCCAGCGTTTCCCTGAAGGGTGGGGGAAAAGGTAGCCGCAGCCGGTTTCCCCTTTTCCCCGGGGACGCGCTCCCTCCCCCCCGGGGAAGCCGGGGGGATTTTTTTCCCCACCCCCCCCCTTTGGGATTTTTCCTTTCTGGGGGGTAGAAGCCCCCCAGCCCTGGGTTTCCCCTGTTTCCCCTCTTCATTTCTGTTGCAGGGGGGAGGGAAAGAGGGGGGAGCGCCCAAAGGCTTCCCAGAGCCCCCTGGGGCCCCTGTTCAGCTTTGGGCCCTGTCCATTTTACACCTGGGTTCCATGGGGTTTCCCAACCCCCCCTTTCAGAGCGTGTTTCCCAAGGGAAAGGGGGGCCCAGCACGTCCGGAAAATGTTCTCAAACAATGCTCAAATTTTAGATGAGGGTTTCTTAGAAGGCTTTTCTATTAGATTGGCTGAAATTTAAAACTTTGAAATGCTTGGAAACCTCCTGCAGGGTTTTTCTCACTGTCCCCCCCAAGGATTTAAACATTTTACAAACCTGGCCCGGGCCAAGTGACGAACCTTCTTTGTCTGTTGAAATTACAGGTCCCCCTGCAGGAGGACTTTTGCTGCTCCTTTTCTGGTTTTCCCCCCCCGCAACCCCCGCCCGATCGAAAAGTTTATTGGTCCCGCCCGACCCCCCAGGCTGACCCCGGGGTTTTGTGGGGAAACCATTTTTGGGGAAAAAGGGAAACCCCTTTCTTTTAAGGGCCTCCAAATTTTGAACAAAAATAATTTAGAAGAAATCGCTTAATCAAATGACAAACTTTAAACAAATAGTGGGAAAAACGCACAAAGAAAGGGGGAGGGGCATTTTCCCCCCAAACCTTTTCCCGGGGGCCCCGCAGCCGGGGCCCTTTTGGGTGCAATTAAATCCGAAACCCACACAGAAGGGAAAGGGTCCATTTCGCCTCGCTGCCCCCCCTGCTGGGTTTTCCCTCCCAGGGCTGTTTCCCAGCCTGGGCCCGGGCCGGGAGCTTCTCCCCACCTCTGCAGGGAAGGGATTGGGGATCACTTTACAGGCAACCAAAAGCACCACTGTAGCAGGCTCCGAGCAGGGTAGGGCCCCCC
>NW_026994053.1:0-8404 GCF_028769735.1 Zonotrichia leucophrys gambelii
TGCCCCTTTTGGCTGGCAAATCAGGACCACTTGCTCATCAAACCACCCCAACTTGCATGCGCCCACTATCTCATCTGGAACCCATCCTGCGTATCGGGAAATTAAGAGCCTCCCATCCGCAGACCACAGCCCCCTAACACAACAGGCCCTTTTGCCCTGGATAACAACTGGACCTGGCCCGTCTTCAGGCGGGCAATCCGAGCCACTTGCCCACAACCACAGACCCTGCCACTGGTGCCAACATATCATCGGGACCATCTGGGACATGTTTCACAGCCAGCGGCCACTCGGCCACAGGCCTTCCAATCAAAACACGCGATTTTCCCTGGAATTAAACGACCTGCCCATCATCGGCGCAGACGCCAGAGCCACTTCCCTATCAATCACCAAACTGCACTGCTGCCACCTTTCATCGGGAACCACCTGCGTATCGTGATTATTCAGGAGCCAGCGGGCCACTCCCATCACAGGCCCCAACACAAAACTAGGCCCATTTTCCTGGCAAAGAAACTCACCCACCCCCTTCGGCTGGACAATTGCCGGAGCCACTTCCCTATCATCCAGCCTGACTCGGACTGGTGCCACCTTTCATCTAACCACCTGCATTGTGGATTTTCGGAGCCAGCCGCCACTCCCGCCACAGGCCCCAAACAATCTACGGCCCTTTTCCTGGAATAAAACAACCGCCCATTTCTGGCTGCAGATTCAGGAGCCACTTGTCTATCAACCAGCCACTTGGCACGGTGCCACCTTCATCTGGAACCACCTGCGTACGTGGATTTCAGGAGCCAGCCGGCCACTCCCAGCACAGGCCCCCAAACAAACCACGGCCCTTTTCCCTGGAATAAAATACCGCCCGCTCTGGCTGGCAGATTGCAGGAGCCACTTCCCATATCAAACCAGCCCGACTCGACTGGTGCCACCTTTCATCTGGGAACAATCCGCGTATCGGGATTTTCGAGCCACCGGCCACTCCACCACAGGCCCACACAAACTACGGCCCTTTTCCCGGAATAACTGACCTGCCCTTCTGGCTGGCAGATTGCAGGAGCCACTTGCCTCTATCAATCCAGCCAGACTCGGCACTGGTGCCACCTTTCATCTGGGAACCATCCTGCGTATCGTGGATTTTCAGGAGCCAGCCGGCCACTCCCAGCCACAGGCCCCGAACACAAACCACGGCCCTTTTCCCTGGCAAACAAAACTCACCGCCCCGCTTCTGGCTGGCAGATTGCAGGAGCCACTTGCCTCTATCAAACCAGCCCGACTCGGCACTGGTGCCACCTTTCATCTGGGAACCATCCTGCGTATCGTGGATTTTCAGGAGCCAGCCGGCCACTCCCAGCCACAGGCCCCCGAACACAAACCACGGCCCTTTTCCCTGGCAAACAAAACTCACCCGCCCGCTTCTGGCTGGCAGATTGCAGGAGCCACTTGCCTCTATCAAACCAGCCCGACTCGGCACTGGTGCCACCTTTCATCTGGGAACCATCCTGCGTATCGTGGATTTTCAGGAGCCAGCCGGCCACTCCCAGCCACAGGCCCCCGAACACAAACTACGGCCCTTTTCCCTGGCAAACAAAACTCACCTCGCCCCGCTTCTGGCTGGCAGATTGCAGGAGCCACTTGCCTCTATCAAACCAGCCCGATTCGGCACTGGTGCCACCTTTCATCTGGGAACCATCCTGCATATCGTGGATTTTCAGGAGCCAGCCGGCCACTCCCAGCCACAGGCCCCCAAACACAAACTACGGCCCTTTTCCCTGGCAAGAAAAACTCACCCGCCCCGCTTCTGGCTGGCAGATTGCAGGAGCCACTTGCCTCTATCAAACCAGCCCGACTCGGCACTGGTGCCACCTTTCATCTGGGAACCATCCTGCGTATCGTGGATTTTCAGGAGCCAGCCGGCCACTCCCAGCCACAGGCCCCCAAACAAAAACTAAGGCCCTTTTCCCTGGAAGTAAAACTGACCTGCCCGTCATCTGGCTGGCAGATTGCAGGAGCCACTTGCCTCTATCAATCCAGCCCGACTCGGCACTGGTGCCACCTTTCATCTGGGAACCTCCTGCGTATCGTGGATTTTCAGGAGCCACCCGGCCACTCCCAGCCACAGGCCCCAAACACAAAACTAGGCCTTTTCCCTGGCAAAGAAAACTCACCCACCCGCTTCTGGCTGGCAATTGCAGGAGCCACTTCCCTCTATCAATCCAGCCGACTCGGCACTGGTGCCACCTTTCATCTGGGAACCATCCTGCGTATCGTGGATTTTCAGGAGCCAGCCGGCCACTCCCAGCCACAGGTCCCCAAACGAATACTACGGCCCTTTTCCTGGAATTAAAACAGACCTGCCCATCTTCTGGCTGGCAGATTGCAGGAGCCACTTGGTACTATCAAACCAGCCGACTTGGCACTGGTGCCACCTTTCATCTGGGAACCATCCTGCGTATCGTGGATTTTCAGGAGCCAGCCGGCCACTCCCAGCCACAGGCCCCCAAACAAAACCTACGGCCCTTTTCCCTGGAAATAAACTGACCTGCCTTCTGGCTGGCAGATTGCAGAGCCACTTCCTCTATCAAACCAGCCCGACTCGGCACTGGTGCCACCTTTCATCTGGGAACCATCCTGCGTATCGTGGATTTTCAGGAGCCAGCCGGCCACTCCCAGCCACAGGCCCCCAAACAAAAACCTCGGCCCTTTTCCCTGGAAGTAAAACTGACCTGCCCATCATCTGGCTGGCAGATTTCAGGAGCCACTCTGCTCTATCAAACCAGCCCGACTTGGCACTGGTGCCACCTTTCATCTGGGAACCATCCTGCGTATCGTGGATTTTCAGGAGCCAGCCGGCCACTCCCAGCCACAGGCCCCCGAACACAAACCACGGCCCTTTTCCCTGGCAATGAAATGTCACCCCTCCCGCTTCTGGCTGGCAGATTGCAGGAGCCACTTGCCTCTATCAAACCAGCCGACTCGGCACTGGTGCCACCTTTCATCTGGGAACCATCTTGCGTATCGTGGATTTTCAGGAGCCAGCCGGCCACTCCCAGCCACAGGTCCCCAACGCAATACTACGGCCCTTTTCCCTGGAATAAAACTGACCTGCCCGTCATTCTGGCTGGCAGATTGCAGGAGCCACTTCCTCTATCAACCAGCCCGACTCGGCACTGGTGCCACCTTTCATCTGGGAACCATCCTGCGTATCGTGGATTTTCAGGAGCCAGCCGGCCACTCCCAGCCACAGGCCCCAAACACAAACTACGGCCCTTTTCCCTGGCAAAAAAACTCACCCCCCGCTTCTGGCTGGCAGATTGCAGGAGCCACTTGCCTCTATCAAACCAGCCCGACTTCGGCACTGGTGCCACCTTTCATCTGGGAACCATCCTGCGTATCGTGGATTTTCAGGAGCCAGCCGGCCACTCCCAGCCACAGGCCCCAACACAAACTACGGCCCTTTTCCCTGGAAGTAAAACTGACCTGCCCTCATCTGGCTGGCAGATTGCAGGAGCCACTTGCCTCTATCAAACCAGCCCACTGGCACTGGTGCCACCTTTCATCTGGGAACCATCCTGCGTATCGTGGATTTTCAGGAGCCAGCCGGCCACTCCCAGCCACAGGCCCCCAAACAAACCTACGGCCCTTTTCCCTGCAAAAAACTACCTCGCCCGCTTCTGGCTGGCAGATTGCAGGAGCCACTTGCCTCTATCAAACCAGCCCGACTCGGCACTGGTGCCACCTTTCATCTGGGAACCATCCTGCGTATCGTGGATTTTCAGGAGCCAGCCGGCCACTCCCAGCCACAGGCCCCGAACACAAACCACGGCCCTTTTCCCTGGCAAACAAAACTCACACGCCCCGCTTCTGGCTGGCAGATTGCAGGAGCCACTTGCCTCTATCAAACCAGCCCGACTCGGCACTGGTGCCACCTTTCATCTGGGAACCATCCTGCGTATCGTGGATTTTCAGGAGCCAGCCGGCCACTCCCAGCCACAGGCCCCGAACACAAATCACGGTCCTTTTCCCTGGCAAACAAAACTCACCCGCCCCACTTCTGGCTGGCAGATTGCAGGAGCCACTTGCCTCTATCAAACCAGCCCGACTCGGCACTGGTGCCACCTTTCATCTGGGAACCATCTGCATATCGTGGATTTTCAGGAGCCAGCCGGCCACTTCCAGCCACAGGCCCCCAAACACAAAATATGGCCCTTTTCCCTGGAAGTAAAACTGACCTGCCCGTCATCTGGCTGGCAGATTGCAGTAGCCACTTGCGTCTATCAATCCAGCCCGATTCGGCACTGGTGCCACCTTTCATCTGGGAACCATCCTGCATATCGTGGATTTTCAGGAGCCAGCCGGCCACTCCCAGCCACAGGCCCCCAAACAAAAACTAAGGCCCTTTTCCCTGGAAGCAAGAATACTCACCCACCCCTCTTCTGGCTGGACAATTGCCGGAGCCACTTCCCCCTATCAATCCAGCCTGACTCGGCACTGGTGCCACCTTTCATCTGGGAACCATCCTGCATATTGTGGATTTTCAGTAGCCAGCCGGCCACTCCCAGCCACAGGCCCCCAAACGAATACTACGGCCCTTTTCCCTGGAATTAAAACAGACCTGCCCATCTTCTGGCTGTCAGATTGCAGGAGCCACTTGCCTCTATCAAACCAGCCCGACTTGGCACTGGTGCCACCATTCATCTGGGAACCAACTGCGTACCGTGGATTTTCAGGAGTCAGCCGGCCACTCCAGCTACAGGCCCCGAACACAAACCACGGCCTTTTCCCTGGCAATCAAAATTCAACCGCCCCGCTTCTGGCTGGCAGATTGCAAGAGCCACTTCCCCATATCAAACCAGCCGGACTCGGCACTGGTGGAACCTTTCATCTGGGAACCATCCTTCGTATCGTGGATTTTCTGGAGCCAGCCGGCCACTCCCAGCCACAGGCCCAAACACAAACTACGGCCCTTTTCCCTGGAAGTAAAACTGACCTGCCCGTCATCTGGCTGGCAGATTGCAGGAGCCACTTGCCTCTATCAATCCAGCCCGACTCGGCACTGGTGCCACCTTTCATCTGGGAACCATCCTGCGTATCGTGGATTTTCAGGAGCCAGCCGGCCACTCCCAGCCACAGGCCCCCGAACACAAACCACGGCCCTTTTCCCTGGCAAACAAAACTCACACGCCCCGCTTCTGGCTGGCAGATTGCCGGAGCCACTTGCCTCTATCAAACCAGCCCGACTCGGCACTGGTGCCACCTTTCATGTGGGAACCATCCTGCGTATCGTGGATTTTCAGGAGCCAGCCGGCCACTCCCAGCCACAGGTCCCGAACACAAACCACGGCCCTTTTCCCTGGCAAACAAAACTCAACGCCCCGCTTTGGCTGGCAGATTGAAGGAGCCACTTGCCTCTATCAAACCAGCCCACTCGGCACTGGTGCCACCTTTCATCTGGGAACCATCCTGCGTATCGTGGATTTTCAGGAGCCAGCCGGCCACTCCCAGCCACAGGCCCCGAACACAAACCCCCAAAACCCCCCCAAAAAAGGGTTTTTCCGGAAAAAAACCCCCCAAAACCCCCCCGGGGAGCCCGGGGAAAAACCCCTCCAACCAAAAAGGGGCCCCCCATGGAAACCCCCGTTAGGGGGTTTTAAGCCCCCCCCCCCAAACCCCCCCAAAAAAAGGCCCTTTTTGGTTCGGGCTCCCCTTTTTGGGGCTTTTAAACCACTTGGGCAAAAGGCCCCCCCTTTAAAGGTGCCCCTTTTTTTTTTTTTTTTTTTTTTTTTTTTTTTTTTTTTTTTTTTTTTTTTTTTTTTTTTTTTTTTTTTTTTTTTTTTTTTTTTTTTTTTTTTTTTTTTTTTTTTTTTTTTTTTTTTTTTTTTTTTTTTTGCCGAATCGGGCTGGATTGATAGAGGCAAGTGGCTCCTGCAATCTGCCAGCCAGAAGCGGGCGGTGAGTTTTGTTTCCAGGGAAAAGGGCCGTGGTTTGTGTTCGGGGGCCTGTGGCTGGGAGTGGCCGGCTGGCTCCTGAAAATCCACGATACGCAGGATGGTTCCCAGATGAAAGGTGCACCAGTGCCGAGTGGGCTGGTTTGATAGAGGCAAGTGGCTCCTGCCAATCTGCCAGCCAGAAGCGGGGCGGGTGAGTTTTCTTTGCCAGGGAAAAGGGCCGTGTTTGTGTTTGGGGCCTGTGGCTGGGAGTGGCCGGCTGGCTCCTGAAAATCCACGATACGCAGGATGGGTTCCCAGATGAAAGGTTGCACCAGTGCCGAGTCGGGCTGGTTTGATAGAGGGAAGTGGCTCCTGCAATCTGCCAGCCAGAAGCGGGGCGGTGAGTTTTCTTTGCCAGGGAAAAGGGCCGTGGTTTGTGTTCGGGGGCCTGTGGCTGGGAGTGGCCGGCTGGCTCCTGAAAATCCACAATACGCAGGATGGCTCCCAGATGAAAGGTGGCACCAGTGCCGAGTCGGGCTGGTTTGATAGAGGCAAGTGGCTCCTGCAATCTGCCAACCAGATGATGGGCAGGTCAGTTTTACTTCCAGGGAAAAGGGCCGTACTATTTGTTTGGGGACCTGTGGCTGGGAGTGGCCGCTTGGCTCCTGAAAATCCACAGCACATAGCAGGATGTTCCCAGATGAAAGTTTGGGACCAGTGCCGAGTCAGGGGTGGTTTGATAGAGGGAAAATGGCTCCTGCAATCTGCCAGCCAGAAGCGGGCGGTGAGTTTTTTTCCCGGAAAAGGGCCGTCGTTTGTGTTCGGGGGCCTGTGGCTGGGAGTGGCCGGCTTTCTCCTGAAAATCCACGATACGCGGATGGTTCCCAGATGAAAGGGGCACGCCGAATGGGCTGGTTTGATATGGGAAATGGCTCCTGCAAATTTCAGCCAGAAGCGGGGGGGGTATTTTGTTTGCCCGGAAAAGGGGCCGTGGGGTTTTTTTTTCGGGGGCCTGTGGTGGGGTGGCCCGGGTGGCTCCGAAAAACCACGTACCAGGTGGTTCCAATTAAAGGGGGCACTTCCAGTCGGGTGGTGATAGAGGAATGGCTCCTGCAATCTGCCCGCCAGATGACGGCAGGTCAGTTTTATTCAGGGGAAAAAGGGCCCCGGGTTTTGTTTGGGGGCCTTTGGGGGGAGTGGCCCGGTGGCTCCGAAAATCCACAAAACGCAGGGGGGTTCCCAGATGAAGGGGACCAGTGCCGAGTGGGGTGGTTTGATAGGGGAAGTGGCCTGCAATTGCAGCCGAAACGGGGGGGGGTTTTCTTTTCCAGGGAAAAGGGCCTTTGGGTTTTTGTTGGGGGCCCGTGGGGGGAGTGGCGGCGTCCTAAAAAATTTTCCCCGATACGCAGGATGGTTCCCCGATGAAAGGTGGCCCAGTGCGATGGGGGTGGGTTGATAGAGGCAATGGGTCCTGAATCTGCCAGCCAGAACGGGGGGGGAGTTTTTTTCCAGGGGAAAAGGGCCCTTTTTGTTGGGGGGGCCCGTGGCTGGGAGTGGCCCCCTGGTCCTGAAAATCCCCGATACCAGGATGGGTTCCCAATTTAAAGGTGGGGCAACAGTGCCAGTGGGCGGTTTGATGGGGAAGTGCGTCCTGCAAACTGCAGCCAGATGTGGCAGGTCAGTTAAATTTCAGGGAAAAGGGGCCTAGATTTGTTTGGGCCCGTGGCTGGGAGTGGCGGCTGGCTCTGAAAATCCCCTATGCAGGATGGTTCCCAATGAAAGGGGCACCGTGCCGTGGGCGGATTGATAGAGCAAGGCCCTGAATTGCCCCCAGAGCGGGAGGTGTTTTACTTCCAGGGAAAAGGGGGCCTTTGTTTTGTTTTGGGGGCCCGTGGCTGGAAAATGGCCCGGGGCTCCTGAAAATCCAAAGTACAGGTGGTTTCCCCGATAAAGGGGGCCCAGGCCCAATGGCTGGTTTGATAGAGGAATGGTTTTGCAATTGCCGCGAAGGGGGGGGGTAGTTTTTTTCCCGGGGAAAAAGGGGCCCTGGGGTTTTTTTGGGGGCCTGTGGTGGGGGGTGGGGGTGGCTCCTAAAATCCACGATACAGGATGGTTCCCGATGAAAGGTGGCACCATGCAGTGGGGGGGTTTGATGAGGAAGTGGGTCCTCAAACTGCCCGCCAGAAGGGGGCGGTGAGTTTTTTTTGCCAGGGGAAAGGGCCGGGTTTGTGTTCGGGGGGGTGTGGCTGGGGTGGCCGGTGCCCTGAAAATCCCCGTACGCAGGATGGTTCCCAATGAAAGGGGGCACCCGGCCAGTGGGGTGGTTTGAAGAGGCAAGTGGTCCGCATCTGCCCGCCAAAGGGGGCGGTAGTTTTTTCCAGGGGGGGGGGAAAGGGGGTGGGTTTTTGGTTGGGGGCCGGGCTGGGGTGGCCGGCTGGCTCCTGAAAATCCACGATACCAGGGTGGTTCCCAGATGAAAGGTG
>NW_026994054.1:0-8403 GCF_028769735.1 Zonotrichia leucophrys gambelii
CATCTGGGAACCATCCTGCGTATCGTGGATTTACAGGAGCCAGCCGGCCACTCCCAGCCACAGGCCCCGAACACAAACCAGGCCCTTTTCCCTGGCAAAACAAAACTCACCCGCCCCGCTTCTGGCTGGCAGATTGCAGGAGCCACTTCCCTCTATCAAACCAGCCCGACTTGGCACTGGTGCCACCTTGGTCTGGGACCATCACCGTGTTGTGGATTTTCAGGTGCCAGCCGGCCACTCCCAGCCACAGGTCCCCAAAAAATACTACGGCCCTTTTTCCCTGGCAAATGAAAACTGACCCGCCCCGCTTCTGGCTGGCAGATTGCAGTACCACTTGCCTCTATCAAACCAGCCCGACTTGGCACTGGTGCCACCTTTCATCTGGGAACCATCCTGTGTATCGTGGATTTTCAGGAGCCAGCCGGCCACTCCCAGCCACAGGCCCCCAACACAAACTACGGCCCTTTTCCCTGGAAGTAAAAACTGACCTGCCCGTCATCTGGCTGGCAGATTGCAGAGCCACTTGCCTCTATCAATCCAGCCCTGACTCGGTACTGGTGCCACCTTTCATCTGGGAACCATTCTGCATATCGTGGATTTTCAGGAGCCAGCCGGCCACTCCCAGCCACAGGCCCCTGTCATGGTTTGAGCCTGGCACAGAGCCAGTGCCCCCATGAAAATGCCTCACCCTGGTGTCTGCTGTGAGATGTGACCAGGAATAACAAAACAGGCTCCAACTTAAACATAAATAACACTTTATTACCTAAAACTACGGGAAAAAATAGGAAAGACTATAAGGAAAAGAAAAAAAATTGAAAACCTTACAAAAAAAACCATTTTCTCCTCCCCACCACCTGACTTTCCCAACCCAAATACATTCTCTCAAAACAACTGCCCAGCCTTGGCCCCACACGTTAGTATACTCAAACTGCAGTTCATGAAGAGGAAAAGGAGTCCTTCTTGTTCCATAGGCTTTTCCTGGAAACACACTGAAATCCCGGATGCTTCCTTGTCACTTTGGCACCTCCCGGAAAGTCCCTTTGCCGCTTGTGACATGTTCCTTCCATGCTCAGTGCTCTCACCACCGAGACATGGCCAGAGCTGCTTTTAGGGTTGTCTTTCAAGGATGCTTTGTCTCACTCCAAAAAGGCACAGTCTCTGCTTTTGGGACAACTGTCCCCCCCATATATTTCCAACCCCCTGGGGCCGGGGGGTCTTCACAAATGAACCCTCCTGGTTTTGAGGCACTGCCCCCCCCTAAATGCAGTCTGTGTCACAGGAACAACTGAGTCCATGGCTACAAGAAAAAGTCCAGCCAAAGGCCACTCCAAATCATCTCTCCCCATCCAATCATCTCCACAATCCCCGGGCCAAAGTCCTTATCTCATCTCATCTCTCATCTCCCTT
Organism: Zonotrichia leucophrys gambelii; assembly: GCF_028769735.1. NCBI lineage: Eukaryota > Metazoa > Chordata > Aves > Passeriformes > Passerellidae > Zonotrichia > Zonotrichia leucophrys. Next base: position 1,408 of record NW_026994054.1, read on the forward strand.
CTTATTCAGCTTCGAGGAGGATTAGCATTTTTGTAAGGCCCCAATCATGCAAGAAAGGGTTAAAAGTTTTCAGTCTCTGTCTGTCGGTCCCGGAGCGGCTCCCACGGGAACGGCTCCCACGCACGCTGCCCACACGCTGCCGCTGCGGCCGGGCAGTCTTCCTCCCCCTTCTCGCTGGCTGCTCTTCGGGGGGGGAGAAAGGGGCTGGCTGCCCGAGGGCTGACTCTCTGGGACCTTCCACCCTTCCATCCTCGAAGCCCCCCCGAAGCCCCCTCAACCCCATTTCTGTCCAGGCCCCGGGCCTACCACGTGGCTGGCCCCTCCCCCGCCCAGCAGCAGCGGGCCGGGCGAGGGAGAGAGGTCTGAACTCCTCGGCCAACGAGGTCCAAAGAGGAAATGCCAGGGCAGTGCCCTGCTTTTAACCCCTGTGTATTCTCGGAGGTGTGTCCAAACCCCACTGGCTACACCAGGTGTCAGTATGAAACCCAAAACCTTCATTGGTTTGACCACAGCTTCCCAGAATTCCACTCCTTCCGGGTCAAACCATGACAGCCCCAGTCAAAAACTACGGCCCCATTCCCTGGAATTAAAACAGACCTGCCCATCTTCTGGCTGGCAGATTGCAGGAACCACTTGGCTCTCTCAAACCAGCCCAACTTGGCACTGGTGCCACCTTTCATCTGGGAACCATCCTGCGTATCGTGGATTTTCAGGAGCCAGCCGGCCACTCCCCGCCACAGGCCCCGAACACAAACTACGGCCCTTTTCCCTGGCAAAGAAAACTCACCCGCCCCGCTTCTGGCTGGCAGATTGCAGGAGCCACTTGCCTCTATCACACCAGCCCGACTCGGCACTTGTGCCACCTTTCATCTGGGAAACCATCCTGTGTATCGTGGATTTTCAGGAGCCAGCCGGCCACTCCCAGCCACAGGCCCCCAAACAAATACTACGGCCTTTTCCCTGGCAAAGAAAACTCACCCGCCCGTCATCTGGCTGGCAGATTGCAGGAGCCACTTGCCTCTATCAATCCAGCCCGACTTGGCACTGGTGACACCTTTCATCTGGGAACCATCCCGCGTATCGTGGATTTTCAGGAGCCAGCCGGCCACTCCCAGCCACAGGCCCCCGAACACAAACCACGGCCCTTTTCCCTGGCAAAAAAAACTAACCCACCCCACTTCTGGCTGGCAGATTGCAGGAGCCACTTGCCTCTATCAAACCAGCCCGACTTGGCACTGGTGCCACCTTTCATCTGGGAACCATCCTGCGTATCGTGGATTTTCAGGAGCCAGCCGGCCACTCCCAGCCACAGGCCCCCAAACAAAAACTACGGCCCTTTTCCTGGAAGTTAAAACATGACCTGCCCGTCATCTGGCTGGCAGATTGCAGGGACCACTTGCCTCTATCATCCAGCCCGACCTGGCACTGGTGCCACCTTTCATCTGGGAACCATCCTGCGTATCGTGGATTTTCAGGAGCCAGCCGGCCACTCCCAGCCACAGGCCCCCAACAAAAACTACGGCCCTTTTCCTGGAAGTAAAAACTACCTGCCCGCATTCTGGCTGGCAGATTGCAGAGCCACTTGCCTCTATCACACCAGCCCGACTGGCACTGGTGCCACCTTTCATCTGGGAACCATCCTGCGTATCGTGGATTTTCAGGAGCCAGCCGGCCACTCCCAGCCACAAAGGCCCCCAAACAAAACTACGGCCCTTTTCCCTGGAATTAAAACTGACCTGCCGCCATCTGGCTGGCAGATTGCAGGAGCCACTTGCCTCTATCAAACCAGCCCGACTTGGCACTGTGCCACCTTTCATCTGGGAGCCATCCTGCGTATCGTGGATTTTCAGGAGCCAGCCGGCCACTCCCACCCACAGCCCCAACAAAACCACGGCCCTTTTCCCTGGAAAAAAACTACCCGCCCGCTTCTGGCTGGCAGATTGCAGGAGCCACTTGCCTCTATCAAACCAGCCCACTTGGCACTGGTGCCACCTTTCATTGGGGAAACCCTCCTGCGTAATCGTGGATTTCAGGAGCCACCGGCCACTCCCAGCCACAAGCCCCCAAACAAAAACTACGGCCCTTTTCCCTGGAATAAACTGACCTGCCCATCATCTGGCTGGCAGATTGCAGGACCACTTGCCTCTATCAAACCAGCCCGACTTGGCACTGGTGCCACCTTTCATCTGGAACCACCTTATCGGGGTTTTTTCGGACCACCCGGCCACCCCACCAGGGGGCCCCCCCCAAAAAAAAGGGGGCCCTTTTCCTGAAAAAAACACCCCCCCCTTTGGGGCTGGCAGATTGCGGGAACCACTTCCTCTCAACCACCCCCGGACGGTGCCACCTTTCGGGGGGGAAACCTTTTCTCTATGGGATTTTCGGGAAAGGGTGGGGTCATGGTTGACCTGGACAAGCCAGGCCCCCATGAAAACCCCACCTGGGTCGCTTAAATGTCCCCGGGAAAACAAAACGGCTCCAACTTAAACAAAAAACACTTTATTCCAAAAACTACGGAAAAAATAGGAAAGACAAAAGGGGAAAAAAAAAAATTAAAAAACCCTTAAAAAAAAACCTTTCCCCCTCCCCCCCCTATTTTTCCAATCCAAAAATTCTCTCAAAACAACTCCCAGCCGGCCCCACATTTTAAAATACTAAACTCTTCATAAAGAGGAAAGGACCTTTTGTTCCATGGCTTTTCCTGGAAACACACTAAAACCCGGTTTCCCCATTTTGGACCCCCGAAAGTCCTTTTGCCGCTTGGACATTTTCCCATCTACTCTAAACCAACCCCGAGACATGGCCAGAGCTGCTTTTAGGGTGTCTTTCAAGGACCTTGTCTCACTCCAAAAAGGCAAGTCCTGTTTTTTGGGGAAATGTCCCCCCAAAAATTTCCAACCCCCCGGGGGCCGGGGGGGGGGGCCTCACAAATAAAACCCCCTGGTTTTGGGGCCCCCTTTCCCCCAAAGCAGCGTGTCACGGGGAAAAACTGATCCGGCTACAAAAAAAGTCCCCCCAAAGGCCCCCCAAATATCTCTCCCCACCAATCACCCACTCCCGGGCCAAAGCCCATCTCATTTTCTTTATCCCCCTTCTTTTTCGCTTCGGGGGATTCATTTTTGAAAAACCCCAATCATCAAAAAAGGGGTTTAAAATTTTCAGTCTCTGTCTTCGGGGTTCCCGGGCGGCCCCCGGGCGGGTCCCCCCCCCCCCCCTCCCCGGGGCCCCCATCTTCCCCCCCTTCTCCTGGGTTTTGGGGGGGGGGGGGGCTGGCGCCCGAGGGGTGATCTCTGGGCCTTCCCACCCTTTCCCGAACCCCCCCCCCCTCAACCCCTTTTTGTCCCCGGGCCCCGGGGTACCCAAAGGGGGGGCCCCCCCCCCCCCAGCAGCGGGGCCGGGGGGGAGAGGGCTGAAATCCCGCCGCGGGTCCAAAAGAAAAGCCAGGGCAGTGCCCTGCTTTAACCCCGTTTTCTCGGGGTGTTCCCAAAACCCCCCTGGTACACCAGGTTCAGTATGAAACCCCCCAAAAATTTATTGGGTTTTACCACAGCTTTCCCAAATTTTTTTCCCTCCTTCCGGGCAAAAACCCCAAAACCCCCCCGTCAAAACACGGCCCCTTCCCGGAAAAAAAACCCCCTTCTGGTGGCAATTGCAGGGCCACTTCTCTTCAAAACCCCCCCCAAATTTGGCCCTTTCCCCTTTTTTTTGGGAACCCCCTGGTATCGTGGTTTTCAGGGCCACCGGCCCCTCCCAGCCACAGGCCCCAAAAACAAACTACCCCTTTTCCCTGGAAAGAAACTTACCCCCCCTTCTGGCTGGCAATTGGGAGGACCACTTGCCTCACAACCCAGCCCGACTGGCATTGTGCCACCTTTCATCGGGAACCATCCTGGTATCGTGGATTTTTCAGGGGCCAGCCGCACTCCCCGCCACAGGCCCCCAAACAAAACCACGGCCCTTTTCCCTGGCAAAAAAACTCACCCGCCCCATCTGGCTGGGAGATTGCAGGAGCCACTTGCCTCTATCAATCCAGCCCCACTTGGACTGTGCCACCTTCATCTGGGAACCATCCTGCGTATCTGGATTTTCAGGAGCCAGCCGGCCACTTCCCAGCCACAGCCCCCAACAAAAACCACGGCCCTTTTCCCGGAAAAAACTACCCACCCCATCTGGCTGGCAGATTGCAGGAGCCATTGCCTCTATCAAACCAGCCCGCCCTTTGGGACTGGTGCCCAAACCCTTTCATCTGGGAACCATCCGCGTATTGTGGATTTTCAGGAGCCAGCCGCCACTCCCAACCACAGGCCCCAACACAAACCACGGCCCTTTTCCCTGGAAGTAAAACTGACCCCGTCTCTGGCTGGCAGATTGCAGGGCCACTTCCCCCTATCACCAGCCCGACTCGGACTGGTGCCACCTTTCATCTGGGAACCATCCTGCGAATCGTGGATTTTCAGGAGCCAGCCGGCCACTCCCAGCCACAGGCCCCAAACAAAACTACGGCCCTTTCCCTGGAATAAAACTGACCTGCCCCGTTCTGGCTGGCAGATTGCAGGACCCCTTGCTCTTCAAACCAGCCCAAACCGCACTGGTGCCACCTTTCATCTGGGAACCATCCTGGTATCGTGGAATTTTTTTAGGAGCCACCGGCCACTCCAGCCACAGGCCCCCAACAAAACCACGGCCCTTTTCCCTGGAAATAAAACCGACCCTGCTCCATCTGGCTGGCAGATTGCAGGACCACTTGCCTCTATCAACCCGCCCGACTGGCACTGGTCCACCTTCATCTGGAACCATCCTGCGTATGGGGGATTTCAGGACCAGCCGGCCACCCCAGCCACAGGCCCCAAACAAAACCAAAGGGCCCTTTTTCCCCGGAAAAAACTACCGCCCTGCTCTGGCTGGCAGATTGCAGGAGCCACTGCCTCTATCAAACCAGCCCGACCGGCACTGGTGCCACCTTTCACTGGAACCATCCTGCGTAATGTGGATTTTCAGGAGCCAGCCGGCCACTCCCACAAGGCCCCAAAAACTTTTACGGCCCTTTTTCCCCGGAATAAAACTGACCTGCCCTATCTGGCTGGCAGATTGCAAGCACCTTCCCCTTAAAAATTTAAACCCGCCCAACTGGCACTGGTGCCACCTTTCATCTGGGAACCATCCGCTTTTCGTGGATTTTCAGGACCAACCGGCCACTCCCAGCCACAGGCCCCAAACAATACACTGGCCCTTTCCCTGGAAAAAAACTGACCCTGCCCATCTTCTGGCTTTGGGAGATTGCAGGAAGCCACTTGCCCCCTTTAACCAGCCCAAATGGCACTGGCCACCTTTCATCTGGGAACCATCCCGCGTAACGTGGATTTTCAGGAGCCAGCCGGCCACTCCCCCGCCACAGGCCCCCAAAACAACCACGGCCCTTTTCCTGGAAACAAAACTTAACCCCCCCGCATCTGGCTGGCAGATTGCAGGGGCCACTTCCCTAATCAAACCCGCCCGACTTGGCACAGGTGCCACCTTTCCCGGAACCATCCTGCGTATTGTGGATTTTCAGGGCCACCCGCCACTCCCGCCACAACCCCCCAAAAAAACACGGCCCTTTTCCCTGGAATAAAACTAACCTGCCCCATCTTTGGCTGGCAGATTGCAGAGCCACTTTTATCAAACCAGCCACTTTGGGACTGGTGCCACCTTTCATCTGGAACCATCCTGCGTATCGTGGATTTTCAGGAGCCACCGGCCACCCAGCCCCAGCACCCCAAAAAAACCACGGCCCTTTTCCCTGGAAAAAAACAGACCGCCCAGCTCTGGCTGGCAAGATTGCAGGAGCAGCCTTCTAAACAAACCAGCCCAACCCGGCACTGGTGCCACCTTTCATCTGGGAACCATCCTGCGTATCGTGGATTTCAGGAGCCAGCCGGCCACTCCCAGCCCCAGGCCCCCAGACACAAAGCACGGCCATATTCCCTTGAAAAAACTCACCGCCCCGCTTCTGGCTGGCAGATTGCAGGAGCCACTTCCCTATCAAACCAGCCCGACTCGCACTGGTGCCACCTTTCATCTGGGAACCATCCTGGTATCGTGGATTTTCAGGAGCCAGCCGCCACTCCAGCCACAGGCCCCGAAACACAAACCCCGGCCCTTTTCCCTGGAAAAAACTACCGCCCGCTTCTGGCTGGCAGATTGCAGGACCACTTTTCTCTATCCCAAACAGCCCGACTGGCACTGGTGCCACCTTTCATCTGGGAACCATCCTGCGTATCGTGGATTTTCAGGAGCCAGCCGGCCACTTCCGACCACAGGCCCCCAACACAAACCACGGCCTTTTCCCTGGAAAAAAACTACCCCCGCATCTTTGGGTGGCAGATTGAGACCACTTTCCTCTATCAACCAGCCGACTGGCACTGGGCCAAACCCTTTTTCCTGGGAACCATCCTGCGTATCGGGATTTTCAGGAGCCAGCCGGCCACCCCAGCCACAGGCCCCCAACACAAACCACGCCCTTTTCCCTGGAAAAAACTACCCCCCGTCTCTGGCTGGCAGATTGCGGAGCCACTTCCTCCTATCAACCAGCCCGACTCACTGGTGCCACCTTTTATCTGGGAACCATCCCCGCGTATCGTGGATTTTCAGGAGCCAGCCGCCACTCCCAGCCACAGGCCCCAACAAAACCACGGCCCCCTTTTTCCCTGGAAAAACTACCTGCCCGTTCTGGCTGGCAGATTGCAGGAGCCACTTGCCTCGATCAAACCAGCCCGACTCGCACTGGTGCCACCCTTTATCTGGGAACCATCCTGCGTATCGTGGATTTTCAGGGGCCAGCCGGCCACTCCCACCACAAAGGCCCCAAAAAAAACACGGCCCTTTTCCCGGGAAAAAAACTCCATCCCCTGGTGGGAGATTGCAGGGGCCCCCCTTTTTCTTCAAAACCAGCCCACCTTGGGATGGTTTTCCCTTTCTTGGGGAACCACCCGTATGTGGATTTTTAGGGCCCGCCGG
>NW_026994055.1:0-8400 GCF_028769735.1 Zonotrichia leucophrys gambelii
GAGCCGCCGGCACTCCCAGCCACGCCCCAACACAAACACGCCTTTCCTGGAAGTAAAAACTGACTCCCATCATCTGGCTGGCAGATTGCAGGAGCCACTTGCCTCTACAAACAGCCCACTGGCACTGTGCCACTTTCATCTGGGAACATCGCGTATCGTGGATTTTCAGGCAGCCGGCCATCAGCCACAGGCCCAAACACAAACACGGCCTTTTCCCTGGAAGTAAACGACCTCCGTATCTGGCTGGCAGATTGCAGGCCACTTGCCTCTATCAACCAGCCGACTCGGCACTGTGCCACATTTCATCTGGGAACCTCTGCGTATCGTGGATTTTCAGAGCCAGCCGGCCCTCCCAGCCACAGGCCCCGAACACAAACCACGGCCTTTTCTGGCACAAAACTCACCCACCGCTCTGCTGGAATTGCAGGCCACTTCCCTATCAAACCAGCCGACTGGCATGGTGCCACCTTTCTGAACCATCTGGTATCTGGATTTCAGGAGCCAGCCGGCCACTCCCAGCCACAGGCCCCCAACACAAACTACGGCCTTTCCTGGAAGTAAAATGACCGCCCGTTCTGGCTGGCAGATTGCAGGAGCCACTTGCCTCTATCAAACCAGCCGACTGGCATGGTGCCACCTTTCATCAGGGAACCATCTGTATCGTGGATTTTCAGGAGCCAGCGGCACTCCAGCACAGGCCCAAACACAAACACGGCTTTTCCTGGAAGAACTACGCCCTATTGGCTGGCAGATTGCAGGAGCCACTTCTCTATCAAACCAGCCGATGGCACTGTGCACTTCATCGGAACCATCCGCGTATGTGGATTTTCAGGAGCAGCCGGCCACTCCAGCCACAGGCCCAACAAACACGGCCTTTTCCTGAATAAACGACCTGCTTCTGCTGCGATTGCAGGAGCACTTGCTTATCAACCAGCCGACTGCACTGTGCCACTTTCATCTGGAACCATCCTGCGTATCGTGGATTTTAGGAGCCAGCGGCCACTCCAGCACAGGCCCCAAACAAACTCGGCCTTTCCCTGGAATAAAACACTGCCTTTGGCTGGCAGATTGCAGGCCACTTGCCTTCAACCAGCCACTGGCACTGGTGCCACTTTCATCTGGGAACCATCTGCGTATTGGATTTTCAGAGCAGCGGCCACTCCAGCCACAGGCCCCAACACAAACACGGCCTTTCCTGAAAAACTACGCCCGCTTCTGGCGGCAGATTGCGGACACTTGCCTCTATCAAACCAGCCGACTGGACTGTGCCACTTTCATCTGGGAACCATCTGGTATCTGGATTTTCAGGAGCCAGCGGCCATCAGCACAGGCCCCAAAAAACTACGGCCCTTTTCCTGGAAAAACTGACTGCCCTTCTGTGAGATTGCAGGAGCACTTGTCTATCAAACCAGCCGACTTGGCACTGGTGCCACCTTTCATCGGGAACATCCGCGTATCGTGGATTTCAGGAGCAGCGGCCACTCCAGCCACGGCCCCAAACAAACACGGCCCTTTTCCCTGGAAAAATACCGCCTCTGGCTGGCAATTGCAGGAGCCACTTCCTCTATCAAACAGCCACTGGACTGGTGCACTTTCATTGGAACATCTGCGTATCGTGGATTTTCAGGAGCCAGCGGCCACTCCAGCCACAGGCCCGAACACAAACACGGCCTTTTCCTGGAAAAATACGCCCTCTGGCATTGCAGAGCCACTTCTATCAAACCAGCCGACTGCACTGGTGCACTTTCATTGAACCATCCGCGTATGTGGATTTTCAGGAGCAGCGGCACTCCACACAGGCCCCCAAACAAAACAGGCTTTCCCGGAATAAACTGAGCCTCTGCTGCAGATTGAGGAGCCATTGTCTATCAACAGCCCGACTGGCTGGGCCCTTTCATCGGGAACATCCTGGTATCGTGATTTTAGGAGCCAGCGGCACTCCCGCACAGGCCCAACAAAACACGCCTTCTGAATAAAAACTGCCTTTGGTGAGTTGCAGACCACTTGCTCTTACCAGCCACTGCATGGTGCACTTTCATCTGGAACCATCTGGTATCTGGATTTAGGAGCAGCGGCCACTCCCAGCCACAGGCCCCAAACAAAACTACGGCCCTTTTCCTGGAATAAAACTGACTGCCGTCTCTGGCTGGCAGATTGCAGGACACTTGCTCTATCAAACCAGCCGACTCGGCACTGGTGCCACTTTCATCTGGGAACCATCTGGTATGTGGATTTTCAGGAGCCAGCGGCCACCCAGCCACAGGCCCCAACACAACACGGCCCTTTTCCTGGAATAAAACTACCTCCGTTTGGCTGGCAGATTGCAGGAGCCACTTGCTCTATCAAACCAGCCCGACTTGGCATGGTGCACTTTCATCTGGGAACATCGCGTATCGTGGATTTTCAGGAGCCAGCGGCACTCCAGCCACAGGCCCAAACAAACACGGCCTTTTCCCTGGAAAAAAACTACCGCCGCTTCTGGCTGGCAGATTGCAGGAGCCACTTGCTCTATCAAACCAGCCGACTCGGCACTGGTGCACTTCATCTGGGAACCATCCTGGTATCGTGGATTTTCAGGAGCCAGCGGCACTCCAGCCACAGGCCCAACACAAACACGGCCTTTTCCTGAAGTAAACTGACGCCCGCTCTGGCTGGAGATTGCAGGAGCCACTTGCTCTATCAACAGCCCGACTCGGCTGGTGCCACTTTCATCTGGGAACCATCCTGCGTATCGTGGATTTTCAGGAGCCAGCGGCCACTCCAGCCACAGGCCCCAACACAAACTACGGCCCTTTTCCTGGAATAAAACTGACCTGCCCTCTTCTGGCTGGCAGATTGCAGGAGCCACTTGCTCTATCAAACCAGCCCGACTGGCACTGGTGCCACTTTCATCTGGGAACCATCCTGCGTATCGTGGATTTTCAGGAGCCAGCGGCACTCCCAGCCACAGGCCCCAAACAAACTACGGCCCTTTTCCCTGGAAGTAAAACGACCTGCCCTCTTGGCTGGCAGATTGCAGGAGCCACTTGCCTCATCAAACCAGCCGACTTGGCACTGGTGCACTTTCATCTGGGAACCATCCTGCGTATCGTGGATTTTCAGGAGCCAGCCGGCCACTCCCAGCCACAGGCCCCGAACACAAACTACGGCCCTTTTCCTGGAAGTAAAACTGACCTGCCTATCTGGCTGGCAGATTGCAGGAGCCACTTGCCTCTATCAAACCAGCCGACTCGGCACTGGTGCCACTTTCATCTGGGAACCATCTGGTATCGTGGATTTTCAGGAGCCAGCGGCCACTCCAGCCACAGGCCCCGAACACAAACTGCGGCCCTTTTCCCTGGAAGTAAAACCGACCTGCCCGCTTCTGGCTGGCAGATTGCAGGAGCCACTTCCCTCTATCAACCAGCCGACTCGGCACTGGTGCCACTTTCATCTGGGAACCATCTCCAGCCGACTTGGCACTGGTGCCACTTTCATTGGGAACCATCCTGCGTATCGTGGATTTTCAGGAGCCAGCCGGCCACTCCAGCCACAGGCCCCGAACACAAACCACGGCCTTTTCCTGGAAAAAAATCACCGCCCGCTTCTGGCTGGCAGATTGCAGGAGCCACTTCCTCTATCAACCAGCCCGACTCGGCACTGGTGCCACCTTTCATCTGGGAACCATCCTGGTATCGTGGATTTTAGGAGCCAGCCGGCACTCCAGCCACAGGCCCCGAAACAAACTACGGCCTTTTCCTGGCAAACAAAACTCACCGCCGTCTTGGCTGGCAGATTGCAGGAGCCACTTCCATATCAAACCAGCCCGACTGGCACTGGTGCACCTTTCATCTGGGAACCATCTGCGTATCGTGGATTTTCAGGAGCCAGCGGCACTCCCAGCCACAGGCCCGAACACAACACGGCCTTTCCTGGAAGTAAAATGACCTGCCCGTTCTGGCTGGCAGATTGCAGGAGCCACTTGCTCTATCAAACCAGCCGACTCGGCACTGGTGCACTTTCATCTGGGAACCATCTGGTATCGTGGATTTTCAGGAGCCAGCGGCACTCCAGCACAGGCCCAAACAAAACTACGGCCTTTTCCTGGAATAAAACTGACCTGCCCGTCTCTGCTGGAGATTGCAGGAGCCACTTGCTTATCAACCAGCCCGACTTGGCACTGGTGCACCTTTCATCTGGAACATCCTGCGTATCGTGGATTTTCAGGAGCCAGCGGCCACTCCCAGCCACGCCCAACACAAACACGGCCTTTTCCTGGAAGAAAACTACTGCCCTCTTCTGGCTGGCAGATTGCAGAGCACTTGCCTCTATCAAACAAGCCCGACTCGGCACTGGTGCCACCTTTCATCTGGAACCATCCTGGTATCGTGGATTTTCAGGAGCAGCCGGCCACTCCAGCCACAGGCCCCAACACAAACACGGCCTTTTCCTGGAATAAACTGACCTGCCCGCTTCTTGGCAGATTGCAGGAGCCACTTGCTCTATCAACCAGCCCGACTCGCACTGGTGCCACCTTTCATCTGGGAACCATCCTGCGTATCGTGGATTTTCAGGAGCCAGCCGGCCACTCCAGCCACAGGCCCCCGAACACAAACACGGCCCTTTTCCCTGGAAAGTAAAACTCACTGCCCGCTTCTGGCTGGTAGATTGCAGGAGCACTTGCCTCTATCAAACCAGCCCGACGCGGCACTGGTGCCACCTTTCATCTGGGAACCATCCTGCGTATGTGGATTTTCAGGAGCCAGCGGCACTCCAGCCACAGGCCCCGAACACAAACCACGGCCTTTTCCCTGGCAAACAAACTCACCCGCCCGCTTCTGGCTGGCAGATTGCAGGAGCCACTTCCTCTATCAAACAGCCGACTCGGCACTGGTGCCACCTTTCATCTGGGAACCATCCTGCGTATCGTGGATTTTCAGGAGCCAGCCGGCCCTTCCAGCCACAGGCCCCAAACACAAACCACGGCCCTTTTCCCTGGAAGTAAAACTGACCTGCCCGTCATTGGCTGGCAGATTGCAGGAGCCACTTGCCTCTATCAATCCAGCCCGACTTGGCACTGGTGCCACTTTCATCTGGGAACCATCCTGCGTATCGTGGATTTTCAGGAGCCAGCCGGCCACTCCCAGCCACAGGCCCCCGAACACAAACCACGGCCCTTTTCCCTGGCATAGAAAACTCACCCCCCCCCTTCTGGCTGGCAGATTGCAGGAGCCACTTCCTCAAACAACCAGCCTGACTCGCACTGGTGCCACCTTTCATCTGGAACCATCCGCTATCGTGGATTTTCAGGAGCCAGCCGCCACTCCACCACAGGCCCCCGAAACACAAACCGCCCTTTTCCCTGGAAGTAAAAACGACCTGCCCTCTCTAGCTGCAGATTGCAGAGCCACTTGTACATCAAACCAGCCTGACTGGCCTGGCCACTTTCATCTGGCAACCAACCTGCTATCGTGGATTTTCAGAGCCAGCCGCCACTCCCAGCACAGCCCCAACACAAACACGCCCTTTCCTGAATAAACTGACCTGCCCTCATCTGGCTGGCAGATTGCAGGCCATTCGCATCCAACCAGCCCACTCGACTGGTGCCACCTTTCATCTGGAACCATCCTGCGTATCTGGATTTCAGGAGCCAGCCGCCACTCCCAGCCACAGGCCCCCAAACAAACCACGCCCTTTTCCCTGGAAAAAACCACCCGCCCCAGCTCTGGCTGCAGATTGCAGGAGCCACTTCCTCTATCAAACCAGCCCGACTCGGCACTGCACCTTCATCTGAACCATCCTGCGTATCGTGATTCAGACACCGCCACCCCAAGCCCAACAAACTACGCCTTCCCTAATAAACACCGCCCTCTGCTGCAGATTGCAGACATTCTCAAACACCATGCAGTGCCACTTCACTGAACCATCCGTACTGTTTCAGACACGCCATCCACCACACCCAAAACACGCCCTTTCCTGAAAAACACCGCCCTCGGCTGCAGATTGCAGACCATGCCTTATCAACAGCCACTGCACTGGTGCCACCTTTCATCTGGAACCATCCTGCTATCGTGGATTTTCAGGAGCCAGCCGCCACTCCCAGCCACAGGCCCCCGAACACAAACCACGGCCCTTTTCCCTGGCAAGAAAACTACCTGCCCGCTTCTGGCTGGCAGATTGCAGGAGCCACTTGCCTCTATCAAACCAGCCCGACTGGCACTGGTGCCACCTTTCATCTGGGAACCATCCGCGTATCGTGGATTTTCAGGAGCCAGCCGGCCACTCCCAGCCACAGGCCCCGAACACAAACACGGCCCTTTTCCCTGGAAAAAACTACCGCCCGCTTCTGGTGGTAGATTGCAGGAGCCACTTCCTCTATCAAACCAGCCCGACTGGCACTGGTGCCACCTTTCATCTGGGAACCATCCTGCGTATGTGGATTTTCAGGAGCCAGCCGCCACTCCCACCACAGGCCCCCGAACACAAACACGGCCCTTTTCCCTGCAAAAAACTCACCCGCCCCGCTCTGGCTGCAGATTGCAGGAGCCACTTGCCTCTATCAACCAGCCCGACTCGGCACTGGTGCCACCTTTCATCTGAACCATCCTGCGTATCGTGGATTTTCAGGAGCCAGCCGCCACCCCAGCCACAGGCCCCCAAACACAAACCACGCCCTTTTCCTGAAGTAAAACTGACCTGCCCGTCTCTGGCTGGCAGATTGCAGGAGCCACTTGCCTCTATCAACCAGCCCGACTTGGCACTGGTGCCACTTTCATCTGGAACCATCCTGCGTATCGTGATTTTCAGGAGCCAGCCGGCCACTCCCAGCCACAGTCCCGAAACACAAACTACGGCCCTTTTCCCTGGAACAAAACTGCACCGCCCGCTCTGGCTGGCAGATTGCAGGAACCACTTCCCTATCAACCAGCCCACTGGCACTGGTGCCACTTTCATCTGGGAACCATCCGCGTATCGTGGATTTTCAGGACCAGCCGGCCACTCCCAGCCACAGGCCCCCGAACACAATCTACGGCCCTTTTCCCTGGAATAAAAACTGACCTGCCCGTCATCTGCTGGCAGATTGCAGGACCACTTGCCTCTATCAAACCACCCGACTCGGCACTGGTGCCACCTTTCATCTGGGAACCATCCTGCTATCGTGGATTTTCAGGAGCCAGCCGCCACTCCCAGCCACAGGCCCCCAACAAATCCACGGCCTTTTCCCTGGAATAAAACAAACCCGCCCTTCTGGCTGGGAGATTGCAGAGCCACTTTCTCTATCAAACCAGCCCGACTTGGCACGGGGCCCCCCTTTCATCTGGAACCATCCTGCTATCGGGATTTTCAGGGGCCAGCCGGGCCCTCCCCGCCACAGGCCCCCAAAAAAAACACGCCCTTTCCCCGGAATTAAAACCACCCCCTTCTGCTGCAATTTCAGACCCTTGCCCCCAAAAACCCCCACTTGGACTGGTGCCACCCTTTTCTGGGGCCTCCCTATTTTATTTTCAGGGCACCGGGCCCCTCCCCCCAACCCCCCAAAAAACCACGCCCTTTTCCCTGGAAAAAAAAAATACCCCCCGCTCTGCTGGGAGATTGGGGCCACTTCCTCTATCAAAACCCCCCGACTCGGCCCGTCCACCTTTCATCTGGGGCCATCCCGGATCTGGGTTTTCAAGCCACCGCCACCCCAGCCACAGGCCCCCAACACAAAAAACCATTTCCTGGAAGTAAAACTGACCTCCCTCATCTGGTGGAGATTTTCAGGAGCCATTTTTCTACAAACCGCCCATTGGGACTGGCCCCCTTTCATCGGGAAACCCTCCCCGGGATCGTGGATTTTCAGGGGCCAGCCGCCCTCCCCCACGGCCCCCAAAAAAACCACGGCCCTTTCCCTGGAAAAAAAACTACCGCCCCTTTTGGCTGAGATTGCAGGACCCCTTTTATCAAACCCCCCACCGACTGGGGCCACTTTTTACTGGAACCAACCTGCGTATCGTGGATTTTTTAGACCCCCCCACTCCCAGCCAAGGCCCCAAACCCAAACCACGGGCCCCTTTTCCCAAAAAAACCACCCCCCCCTTTTGGGGGGGAATTAAGCCACTTTTTACAACCAGCCCCACTGGCCCCTGGGCCAAATTTCATCTGGAACCCCTGCTTTTGGATTTTTAACCCGCCGGCCCCCCCACCAAGGCCCCCAAAAAACCAAGGGCCCCTTTTTCCCCGGAAAAAAACACCGCCCTCCTGGCGGCAGATTGCAGGACCACTTTCCCCCACAACCACCCACTGGGACGGTGCCACTTTTACTGGAACCACCTGCGTTGTGGATTTTAGGAGCCGCCGCCACCCCCCCACAGGCCCCCCAACAAAACCCGGCCCCTTTTTTCCCAAAAAAACCCCCCTTTTGGTGGGGAATTCAGAAGC
>NW_026994056.1:0-8396 GCF_028769735.1 Zonotrichia leucophrys gambelii
CCCCCCGCCCCCCCAAAAAAAAAACGGCCCTTTTCCCGAAAAAAATACTCCCCCCTTCTTTGGTCAGAGCCACTTGGTTATAAACCCACTTGGACGGGCCCCTTTTATCGGGAACCATCCTGCGTTGTATTTTTTGGGGCCCGCCCGGGCCCCTCCCAGCCCCACCCCCAAAAAAAACACGGCCTTTTCCCGGGAAAAAAACTGACCCGCCCTCTGGGGTGGAAGGGGCCCCCTTTTATCAAACGCCCACTGCATGGTGCCCCCTTTTATTGGGGAAACCCTCCGCGTATCGTGGTTTTCAGGACCGCCGGCCCCTCCCGCCCAGGCCCAAAAAAAAACCCCTTTTTTCCCGGAAAAAATAACCCCCCCTTTTGGCTGAAGGGTTGCGGGGCCCCTTCCCTTTTTAACCCCACTGCCTGGGGCCCCTTTCATTGGGGAAACCCTCCCGTATCGGGATTTTTCCCGGGGGGGCCGGGGCCAAAACCCGCCCCAGGCCCCAAAAAAACGCCCTTTTTCCCGGAAAAAATACCGCCCCTTGGGTGGGAGTTCAGGGGCCACTTTTAAAAAAAAAAGCCCCTTTGGAATGGGGCCCCCCTTTATTGGGAAACCCCCTGGATCGTGGGTTTTTAGGAGCCAGCCGGGGCCCCCCCCCCACGGCCCCCCAACACAAACCCCGGCCCCTTTTCCCCGGCAAAAAAACTCCCCCCTTTTTAAAAATTAAATTTTATAAAAAAATTTATTTAAAAAATTTATTTATTTTAAAATTAAAAAAAAAATTGGTTTTCCCAAAAAAAAATCCTCCCTTCGGGTGGCCCCAATTAAAAACCACCTTTGGGGGTTTCAACGCCCAAATGGGACGTTTCCCCCTTTCATTGGGGAAAAAATCCTGGGATCGTGGATTTTGGAGCCCGCCGGCCAAATCCCAACCCCAGGCCCAAAACAAAAACCCGGCCCTTTTTCCGGAAAAAAACCCCCCCACCACCCGGCCCCGAGGGGGGCCCCCTAAAATCAAAAAACCCCCCCGGATGGTGCCAAAAATTTTTGGGGGAAACCCCCCCCGCGTAGTGGATTTTGGAGCCAGGGCCCCTCCAGCCCCAGGCCCCCCAAAAACAAACCCCCGGTTTTCCCTGGGAAAAAAATACCCCCCCCTTCTGGCTGGAATTGCGGGCCACTTGCCCTCTACAATCCACCCGACTCGGCATGGTGCCCCTTTCATTTGGGGAAACCCTCTGGATCGTGGATTTTCAGGGGCCAGCGGCCACTCCCCACGGGGCCCCCCAAAAAAAACACGGCCCCTTTTCCTGGAAAAAAACTACTGCCCGCTTTTTGCTGGAATTGCAAGCCATTCCTCTATCAATCCCCCCCCCAAGGCCTGGTGCCACCTTTCATCTGGGAACCATCCTGGATCGTGGATTTTCAGGGGCCCGGCGGCCCCTCCCGCACGGCCCCAAACAAAACACGGCCCCTTTTTCCCCGGAAAAAAAATCCTGCCGCTCTGGTGGCAAATTTCAGGAGCCATTTCCCTTTCAACAGCGCTTGGCTGGTGCCACCTTTATCTGGGGAAACCCTCCTGCGTATCGGGATTTTAGGGCCAGCCGGCACTCCCAGCACGGCCCCCCAAACAAAACGGCCTTTTCCCGGAAAAAAATACTGCCCTTTGCTGGCAATTTAGAGCCCCTTGTTATCAAACCCGCCCACTGGGGGGGGTTTGGGGCCACCTTTCATTGGGGAACCCTCCGCTATTTGGGTTTTTTTGGACCAGCCGGGCCCCTCCCGCCACGGGCCCCAAAAACAAACCCGGCCCTTTTCCCTGGAATTAAAACTGACCTGCCCATCTTCTGGTGGCAGATTGCAAGAACCCTTGGCTCTCTCAAACCAGCCCAATTGGCACGCTGCCACCTTTCATCTGGGAACCATCCCGCTATCTGGATTTTTTTGGGCGCAGCCAGCCACTCCCACCACAGTCCCCAAAAACAATCTACGGCCCTTTTCCCTAAGTAAAACTGACCTGCCCTCATCTAGCTGGCACATTGCAGCAGCCCCTTGGTAATATCAAACCTCCCCCAAATTGGGATGGTGCCCCCTTTCATTGGGGAAACCCCCTGCACGTGGATTTTTTAGGAGCCAGCCGGCCACTCCCCGCCACAGGCCCCCGAAACACAAACCACGGCCTTTTCCCCGAAATAAAACTACCGCCCGTTGGTGGCGATTGCAGGAGACCTTCCTCTATCAACAACTGACTCGGCCTGGCCACCTTTCATCTGGGAACCATCCTGCGTATCGTGGATTTTCGGAGCCGCCAGGCCACAGCCCAACCAAACACGGCCCCCGGAAACAAACCACGCCCTTCCTGGCAAGAACCACCGCCCCATCTACACCAGATGCAGAACGTCCCATTCATGGCCACTCCGGTATGCGTCCATTTCAGGAGCCACCTGCGCCTCCCAGCACCCCCGAACACAACCAGGCCTTTCCCCAAACAAAACCCGCCCCGCTTTCTGGAACAGGAACACCTTCCCCTATCACCGCCGATCGAGGCCACATTTCATCGGAACTCATTGGATCGTGTTTCTGAGCCCGCCAACCCTGCACAGGGATTTCAGAACACCACCCGCCCTCCCCCAAACAAACTACGGCCCTTTCGGCAAAAAACCCCCACCGTTCCGCATTGCAGGAGCCACTTGCTCTATCCAGCCCGCTCGCACTGGTCCCCACGGAACCACCTCGCCCTTTCAACCACGGCCACTCCGCAACCCCGAACACACCCGCATCAGCCCTTGCAACACCCCCGCTTGGCTGCATTCGGACACTTCTTATCAACAGCCGCCACTGGGCCCAACCAAACCTGGCCTCTGAAGAAATCAGCCGCGGCCCTGCACAGCCCCCAAAACGCCCTTCCTGCATATCGCGACATCTGGTCTGGATTCAGGAGCCACGCCACTCACAAGCCGACCAAAGGCCTTTTTGGAAACATCCTGCTATCGGTTTTCAGGAGCCGGCACTCCCAGCCACGGCCCCACGCACACACCACGGTCCATTTTCGCAAAACTCACCATCCCGCTTCTGGCTCAGCAACACTCCCTATCAAGCCGACACGGCCTTTCGGGAACCTGCGTATCGTGGATTTCAGGAGCCAGCCGGCATCCACACGGCAACCACTGGGCCTTTCTGGAACACTCACGCCCCGCCGCCATCAAGCCCTTGCCTCACAACCACCCGATCCCTGGCATCAACTGGGAACCTCGCTATCGGATTTCAGGAGCCAGGACACTCACCAGGCCCGAACAAAACGGCCCTTTCCTGGCAAACAAACTCACCGTTTAGGCAGCAGGAGACGCCCAAAGCGATCGGTATGGTGCCACCTTTCATTGGACCATCTGCGTGGATTTTCAGGAGCCACGGCCCTCCACCAGCCCAACAACCACCCCTTTCCCTGCAAACTCCCCCGACTGGAAGAAATCTTCCCTTCAAAAAACTGACATGGCCACTTACTGGAACATGGAACGGATTTCAACCACGCCACTCCGCAAGGTCCCCACAACTCGGCCTTTCCGGGAAAACGCCGCCCTCACGGCCCGACAACCCTTCCATAATCCAGCCACTGGCACTGGTGCCACCTTCATCGGACATCGCTATCGGATTTCAGGAGCCACCGGACGGGGGTCCAGCACAGGCCCCAACAAAACCACGGCCCTTTCCCTGAAAAAAACTACACGCCCGCTCTTCTGGCAGATTGCAGGAGCCACTTGCCTCTATCAACCAGCCCGACTCGACTGGTGCCACCTTCATCTGGGAACCATCCTGCGTATCGTGGATTTTCAGGAGCCAGCCGCCTCCCAGCCCACACCCCCAAAACAAAAGGCCCTTTCCCTGACAAATTCACCGCCCCGCTTCTGGCTGGCAGATCGAGCACTTAATCAAACCCACTGGACTGTGCCACCTTTATTGAACCATCCGCGTATCGTGTTTCGGCCAGCCGGCCCTCCCAGCCACAGCCCCAAAAACCGCTTTCCCGCAAAAATACCCCCTTCTGGAGTTGCGGGCATTCCTAAACCACCCGCTGAGGGCACCTCACTCCCCGCATGATTCGACCACCTCCCACGCCCCCAACAAAAAGCTTCCCTGATAAATCCGCCTCTCGGTGGCAGTTCAGAACCACTGGCTTTCACCGCCCTGCACTGCGCCACTCACGAACCACCATATCTGGATTCGACAGCCGCCCTCCCAACCAAAACACGGCTTTCCGAAAAAATACGCCCTCTTGAATTGCGCCTTGAATTCAACCACTGACTGGCACTCATGAACCATCCGCACTGGATTAGGACCACGGCACCCGCACAGGCCCAAACAAACCACGGCCTTCCCTGAGAAACACCTCGTTTGTGGAATTCAGGAGCACTGCCCTCCCAGCCCGCCGGACGCCACCTTCTGGGAACCACTGCTATCGCGACTGGACGGCCACCTTTCATCTGGGAACATCTGGATCGTGATTTCAGGAGCAGCGGCACTCCCGCACAGCCACAACCACGCCTTCTGATAAAATACCCCGCTCTGGCGATTGCAGAGCACTCTCTATCAACCGCCTCACTGTGCCACCTCATTGGAACCTCCTGCGATGTGATTTTCAGAGCCAGCGCCTCCACGGCCACAAAACCGGCCCTTTCCGAAAACTACCCCTCTGTGCAATGCAGGAGCTTCCCTATCAACACACGATGGGCCACTTTCATGGACCATCCTGGTATCGGGATTTCAGAGCGCCGCCATCCCAGCCACGCCCAAAACAGGCTTTTCCCGAAAAACTACCCCCTGCTGGCAATCAAGCCACTTGTATCAAACGCAATGACTGGTGCACTTCATTGAACATCTGCGTATCGGGATTCAGACCAGCGGCACTCCCCCAAGCCCGAACACAAACACGGCTTCCCTGGAAAAAAACTACCCGCTTCGCTGGATTGCAGAGCACTTCCTCTTCACCACCCACTGACTGTGCCACCTTCATTGGAACCTCCTGCTCGGATTTTAGGACCAGCGGCCATCGCAAGGCCCAACAAAACAGGCCTTTTCCTGAAAAAACCCCGCTCTGGCTGGAATTGCAGAGCTCTTATCACAGCCGACTCGGATGGTGCCCTTCATTGGAACCACCTGCATGTGGATTAGACCGCGGCCACTCCCACAGGCCCACACAAACACGCCCTTCCTGAACAAAACACCCCCTCTGGCGAATTGCGGAGCTTCTTATCACCCCTGATGTGCACTTCATTGGGAACCATCCTGATCGGGATTCAGGAGCGCGGCCACCCCGCCACGGCCAAACACACGGCCTTCCCTGAAACTACCCCGCTCTGTGGCATTGCAGGACACTTCTATCAATCACCCGCTGATGTGCCACCTTCATGGGAACCATCCTGGATCTGGATTCAGGCCACGCCACCAGCAGGCCCACAACAGGCCCTTTTCCGAAAAATACCCCCTTCTGCTGAATTGCAGAGATTCTCATCATCCAGCCGCTCGGCTGTCACTTTTCTGGGAACATCGGTATCGGGATTTTCAGACCGCCGCCACTCCCACACAGGCCAAAACAGGCCTTTTCCAAAAAACCCCCTCTGCTGATCAGAGCATTTATCAACAGCCCACTGCATGGTCCACTTATTGACATCTGCATCGGGATTCAGAGCCAGCGGCCTCCACGCCCCGAACAACCCGGCCTTTTCCCTGAAAAAATACCCCGTTTGTGAATCAGAGCACTCCTCTTCACCACCGATGCATGTGCCACCTTTCATGAACCACCTGGATCGGATTTTCAGACAGGCCACTCCCGCAGCCCAAAAACTACGCCTTTCCGAATAAATACTGCCCTCTGTGCAATCGAGCCACTTGCTTTCAACCCATCCTGTGCCCCTTTCATTGGGACCATCTGGTCGTGATTGTATCTGGATTTTCAGGGGCCACCGCCACTCCCACCACAGCCCCCAAAAAAACACGCCCTTTTCCCTGAATAAAACTGACCGCCCCTTTTGCTGGGAGATTGCAGGACCACTTCCCTATCAAAACAGCCCACTGCACTTGCCACCTTTCATCTGGAACCATCCCGCGTATCGTGGGTTTTCAGAGCCAGCCGCCACTCCCAGCCCCAGGCCCCAAAAAAACACGCCCTTTCCCTGAAAAAAACTACCTGCCCATCCTGGGTGAATTGCAGGACCACTTGCCTTTTCAAACAGCCCACTTGCACGTGCCACCTTTCATCTGGAAACCCCCTCTATCGTGGGTTTTCAGGAGCCACCGCCACTCCCACCACAGCCCGAAACCCCAAACCAACGGCCCTTTCCCTGAAAAAAACTACCCCCCCGCTTTTGCTGCAATTTCAGACCAAATTCCTTAAACAAACCAGCCGACTGCACTGGGGCCACCTTTCATCTGGAACCATCCTGCTATGTGGATTTTCAGACCAGCCGCCACTCCCACACAGCCCCCCAAAAAAAACAGGCCCTTTTCCCTGGAATAAAACTGACCTCCCGCATTCTGCTGGCAGATTGCAGGACCACTTCCCCCTTACAAACCACCCACTGGCACTGGTGCCACTTTCATCTGGAACCATCCTGCTATCGTGGATTTTCAGAGCCAGCCGCCACTCCCAGCCCCAGGGCCCCAAAAAAAACTACCCTTTTCCCTGAAAAACTACCCCTATCTGCTGCAATTGCAGAGCCCCTTGCTCTATCAACCACCCACTGGCACGTGCCACCCTTCATCTGGAACCATCCGCGTATCGTGATTTTCAGGGGCCAGCCGCCACTCCCAGCCACACGCCCCAAACAAAACCACGGCCCTTTTCCTGGAAAAAACTACCCGCCCCTTCTGCTGGGAATTGCAGAGCCACTTCCCTTTTCAAACCAGCCCACTCGCACTGGTGCCACCTTTCATCTGGAACCATCCTGCTATCGTGATTTCAGGGGCCAGCCGCCACTCCCAGCCACAGGCCCCAAACACAAACTACGGCCCTTTTCCCTGGAAAAAACTACCGCCCCCTCTGGCTGGCAGATTGCAGGAGCCACTTGCTCTATCAAACCACCCACTCGCACTGGTGCCACCTTTCATCTGGGAACCATCCTGCGTATCGTGGATTTTCAGGAGCCAGCCGGCCACTCCCAGCCACAGCCCAACAAAACCACGGCCTTTTCCCTGAATAAAACTGACCCCCCTCTTCTGCTGGCAGATTGCAGACCACTTGCCTCTATCAAACACCACTCGGCACTGGGGCCACCTTTCATCTGGAACCATCCTGCTATCGTGATTTTCAGACCACCGGCCACTCCCACCACAGCCCCAACACAAACTACGGCCCTTTTCCCTGAATAAAACTACCTGCCCGTCTCTGGCTGGCAGATTGCAGAGCCACTTCCTCTATCAACCACCCGACTTGGCACTGTGCCACCTTCTCTGGAACCATCCTGCGTATCTGGATTTTCAGGACCAGCCGCCACTCCCACCACAGGGCCCCAACAAACACGGCCCTTTCCCTGAAAAAACACCTCCCCTTCTGCTGGCAATTGCAGACCACTTGCCCTATCAAACCACCCGACTGCACTGGTGCCACCTTTCATCTGGGAACCATCCTGCGTATCGTGATTTTCAGAGCCAGCCGCCACTCCCACCACAGCCCCCAAAACAAACCACGCCCTTTCCCTGAATAAAACACCGCCCTCTCTGCTGCAGATTGCAGGACCACTTGCCTCTAATCAAACCAGCCCACTCGCACTGGTGCCACCTTTCATCTGGAACCATCCTGCGTATCGTGATTTTCAGAGCCAGCCGCCACTCCCAGCCACAGGCCCCGAACACAAACCACGCCCTTTTCCCTGGCAAAAAAACTCACCCGCCCCGCTTCTGGCTGGCAGATTGCAGAGCCACTTCCCTCTATCAAACCAGCCCGACTCGGCACTGGTGCCACCTTTCATCTGGAACCATCCTGCGTATCGTGGATTTTCAGGAGCCAGCCGGCCACTCCCAGCCACAGCCCCCGAACACAAACACGGCCCTTTCCCTGAATAAAACTGACCTCCCCTCTTCTCTGGCAGATTGCAGGAGCCACTTTGCCTATCAAACCACCCGACTTGCACTGGTGCCACCTTTCATCTGGAACCATCCTGCGTATCGTGGATTTTCAGGAGCCAGCCGGCCACTCCCAGCCACAGCCCCCAAACACAAACCACGGCCCTTTTTCCCTGGAAGTAAAACTGACCCTGCCCGTCATCTGGCTGGCAGATTGCAGGAGCCACTTGCCTCTATAAACCCGCCCCCACCGGCACTGGTTTCCACCGGTTTTTTGGAACCATCCCGGGGTATTTTGGGTTTTCGGCCAGCCGGGCCCCTTTTCCCGCCACAGGGGCCCCCAAAAAAAC
>NW_026994057.1:0-8384 GCF_028769735.1 Zonotrichia leucophrys gambelii
GGGGGGCCGTTTCCCCTGAAAATAAAATACGCAGGATGGTTCCCAGATGAAAGGTGGCACCAGTGCCAGGGGGCTGGTTTGATAGGGGGAAGGGGCTCCGCAATCGCCAGCCAAAGGGGGGTTGAGTTTTTTTTCCAGGGAAAAGGCCGTTTTTTTGTTGGGGGGCCTGTGCGGGAGGGGCGGCTGGCCCTGAAAATCCAAAACGCAGGATGGTTCCCAATGAAAGGTGGCCCCAGTGCCAAGTCCGGGCTGGTTTGATAAGGAAGTGGCTCCTGCAATCTGCCAGCCAGAAGCGGGGCGGGTGAGTTTTTTTTTCCAGGGAAAAGGGCCGTGGTTTGTGTTCGGGGCCTGTGGCTGGGAGTGGCCGGCTGGCTCCTGAAAATCCACGATACGCAGGATGGTTCCCAGATGAAAGGTGGCACCAGTGCCGAGTGGGCTGGTTTGATAGAGGCAAGTGGCTCCTGCAATCTGCCAGCCAGAAGGGGCAGGTGAGTTTTTTCCAGGGAAAAGGCCGTGGATTTGTTCGGGGACCTGTGGCTGGGAGTGGCCGGCTGGCTCCTGAAAATCCACGATACGCAGGATGGTTCCCAGATGAAAGGTGGCACCAGTGCAAGTCGGACAGGTTTGATAGAGGCAAGTGGCTCCTGCAATCTGCCAGCCAAGATCGGAGGTAGTTTTTTTCCAGGGAAAAGGGCCGTGGTTTGTTGTTCGGGGCCTGTGGCTGGAGTGGCCGGCTGGCTCCTGAAAATCCACGATACGCAGGATGGTTCCCAGATGAAAGGGGCACCAGTCCAGTCGGGCTGGTTTTGATAGTACAAGTGGCTCCTGCAATCTGCCAGCCAGAAGACGGGCAGGTCAGTTTTTTTTTCCATTTTTTTTTTTTTTTTTTTTTTTTTTTTTTTTTTTTTTTTTTTTTTTTTTAGGGAAAAGGGCGTGTTTGTGTTTGGGGCCTGTGGCTGGGAGTGGCCGGCTGGCTCCTGAAAATCCACGATACGCAGGATGGTTCCCAGATGAAAGGTGGCACCAGTGCCGAGTCGGGCTGGTTTGATAGAGGCAAGTGGCTCCTGCAATCTGCCAGCCAGATGACGGGCAGGTCAGTTTTGTTTTCCAGGGAAAAGGGCCGTGGTTTGTGTTCGGGGCCTGTGGCTGGGAGTGGCCGGCTGGCTCCTGAAAATCCAAGATACGCAGGATGGTTCCCAGATGAAAGGTAGCACCAGTGCCGAAGTCGGGCTGGTTTGATAGAGGCAAGTGGCTCCTGCAATCTGCCAGCCAGAAGATGGGCGGTAGTTTTCTTCCAGGGAAAAGGGCCGTAGTTTGTGTTTGGGGGCCTGTGGCTGGGAGGGCCGGCTGGCTCCTGAAAATCCACGATACGCAGGATGGTTCCCAGATGAAAGTGGCACCAGTGCCAATTGGGGCTGCTTTGAAGAGGCAAGTGGTTTCCCGCAATCTGCCAGCCAGAAGGGCAGGTCAGTTTTATTCCAGGGGGAAAAGGGCCGTAGAATTAGTTTGGGGCCGGTTGGGTGGGGGGGGTGGGGAGGGCCCGGGTGGGTCCTGAAAACCCCCAACGCAGGGGGTTCCCGATGAAATGTGCACCGTGCCAAGCGGGCTGGTTTGAAGAGGGTGGCCCCAATTGCCGCAGAATGGGCGGCAGTTTATTCCAGGGAAAAAGGGGCCGGGGTTTTTTTTGGGGTTGGGGGGTGGCCGGCTGGCCCCAAAAAACGATCCGGGGTTTCCAAAAAGGGGCCCCGGCCAGTTGGCGGTTTAAAGGGGGGGGCCTCTCCGCCAAGGGGGGGAGTTTTTTTTAAAAAGGGGGGTTTTTTTTGGGGGGGTTTTGGGGGGGGCGGCCCCCTCCCGGGGTTTTTCCCAAAAGGGGGGCCCCTGGGAGTGGGCGGTTTTGGGCGGGCCCGTTGAGGGGCGGGTTTTGGCCGGAAAGGGGGGGGTTTGGGGCCGGGGGGGGGGCGTGGGTTTTTTAACGGGTTTCCCGGGGGGGTGGCCCAAATCCCGCGGGGGTAAAAGGGGCTCCTCAATCGCCCCGGAAAAGGCCCTTTTTTTCCAGGAAAGGGGGGGGGAGTTTTGTTGGGGGGCGGGGTGGCGGGGCCTGCCCGTGCGGTGGCCCTTAAACCCGATGCAAGGGGGTTTTTTTTTTGGCCCTGCCTGCCCAGGGGGGTAGTTTTTTTCAGGGAAAGGGGGGGGTTTTTTTGGGGGGGGAGGGGCCCCCCCCCCTTTTTAAAAAAAACCCCATGGCCCGTTGAAAAGGGGAAGGGGTTTCCCTTTAATGGCCCCGGGCGTTTGGGGGTTTCCCCCGGGGCGGGGTTAAGGGGGGGTTGGGAAAAAGGGGGGGGTGGTTTCGGGGGTGGGGGGGTTCCGGGGGGATTGAAAGGGGAAAGGTTTGAAAGGGGGCCCGGCCCAGTTTAACCCCAAAAAATTTTTTTGGAAAGGGCCGAGTTTTTTTGGGGCCGGAAAAGGGGCCCCTGTTTTTTGAAGTGGCCGGGGGGGGGAACCCTCAAAAAAGGGGGGGAATGCAGGGGGGGGGTTTGGGGGGCCAAGGCCCCGGGGGCGGGGGTTTTTCCGGGGGGTGTTTGTGGGTGGGGGTGGGGCCCTTTTAAATTGGGGGTTTAAAAAAATGGGGGTCCGATCCGGGAGAGATGGGTGGGCCTTTGGGGGGGGGCCCCCTTTTTTTTCCCCGGGGGGTGGGGTTTTGGGGGGGGGTTTTTTTAAAACCCGGCCCCTTTTGAAAGGGGGGGTTTTTCCAGGAAAAAGGGGGGTTTTTTTAAAGGGGGGGGGGGGGGGTCGCCCGGGGGGGGGCCCGGGGTTTTTAAAACCGTGGGGATTGGGGGGAAAAGGCCCCGCCGGGCCAGTGAAAGGGGCACAGTGCCTGGCGGGCTGGTTTTATAGGCGGGGGTCTCTGAAAACCCGAAGGGTGCGGGATTTTTCTCAGAAAAAAGGCCCTAGTTGGTTTTGGGCCTGTGTGGGAAGTGGCCGGCTGGCCTGAAAACCAGATACGGGTATGGTTCCAGAAGGGGACGTGGCGGTGGGCTGGTTGAAGAGGCAAGGGGGGCCTGCAATCTGAGCCGTGCGGGAGGACAGGTTTTACTTCCGGGAAAAGGGCTAGATGTGTTCGGGCGTGGCTGGATGGGGGCGGCCCTGAAATCCACGAAGGCGATGTTCCAGTGAAGTGGGCCCGTGCCAGTGGCAGGTTTTATTACCAGTGGCCCCAATGGGATGATGGCAGGTCGTTTTTAAGAAAAGGCCGTGTAATTTTTTGGGGCTGTGGCGGGGGTGGGGTGGTCCTGAAATCCACATTAGCGGATGGTTCCCGGGGGGGGTCCTGCCGAGCAGGTGGTTGAGGGAAGTGGGTCCTGCAATGGAAGGGGGGGGTGGGTAGTTTGTTTCCGGGGAAAAGGCGGTGTTGTGTTCGGGGGATGGGGGAGTGGGATGTTTCCCGAAAACCCGGAAAGAAGTTTCCCAGATGAAAGGGGCACCAGTGCCGAGTCTGGCTGGTTGATAGGGCAGTGGCTCCTGCAATCTCCAGCCAGATGACGGGAGGGGTTTTATTCAGGGAAAGGCCTAGTTTGTGTTTGGGGGCCTTGCTGGGAATGGCCGGCGGACCGAAAATCCGTAGGAGGATGGCCCAAAGAAGGGGCACCAGTGCCAGTGGGCTGGTTGATGGGGAAATCCTGCAATTTCGCCAGAGAGGGGGTGCCCTTTTATTCCAGGGAAAGGTAGTTTTTTGGGGACCCGGGTGGGGGGCCGGCGGTCCTGAAATTCACGAAGGTGGTTCCCAGTGAGTGGCGGGTGCGGGGCTTGAAAGGGGGTCCTGGGAATTGGCCCGAAGGGGCGTGGGGGGTTGTGCCAGGGAAGAGGGCGTGGTTTTCCGGGGCCCGTGGTATGCCGGTGGCCCGAAAACCAGTGGGATGGTAGTGGAAAGGTTACAATGCCAAGGGGGTTTAATAGGAAGGTTGCAATTGCAGCCGTGGGGCGGTGGGTTTTTCCAGAAAGGCCTGTTTTGTTGGGGCCGTGCTGGGGGGCCGGCTGGCCCCAAACCCGAACAGGAGGTTCCAGAGTAATGTCAAAGGGGGTGGTTGTGGGAAGTGGCCGGCCTCCCGAAAAGCGGGCTGGGAGTTTTTTTTTCCAGGGAAAGGGCCGTGGTTTTTGGGGGCCTGTGGGGAAGTGGCCCGGGTGGGTCCCGAAAATCCCCGATACGCAGGTTTGGGTTCCAGATGGAAAGGTGGCACCAGTTTTCGAGTCGGGCTGGTTTGATGAGGGAAGTGGTGAATCTGCCCGCCAGAAGCGGGGGTTGAGTTTTGTTTGCCAGGAAAAGGGCTGGTTTGTGTTGGGGGCCATGTGGGGAGTGGCCGGCTGCTCTGAAAATCCACGATACGCCGAGGTTGGGGTGAAGTTTGGGACCGTGGGTGGGGTGGTGATAGAGGGAAATGGTCCCGGAAACTGCCAGCCAAAGGCGGGTGGGCCCTTTATTCAGAAAGACCAGAATTGGGCTTTGGGAAGGCCGGGTTAAATGACCAGGTGGTCCCGTGAAATCCCGGGGTGTTAAAGGAAGGGCCTCTTGGAGGAGGGGGGGGGGGGGGGGGGGGGGGGGGGGGGGGGGGGGGGGGGGGGGGGGGGGGGGGGGGGGGGGGGGGGGGGGGGGGGGGGGGGGGGGGGGGGGGGGGGGGGGGGGGGGGGGGGGGGGGGGGGGGGGGGGGGGGGGGGGGGGGGGGGGGGGGGGGGGGGGGGGGGGGGGGGGGGGGGGGGGGGGGGGGGGGGGGGGGGGGGGGGGGGGGGGGGGGGGGGGGGGGGGGGGGGGGGGGGGGGGGGGGGGGGGGGGGGGGGGGGGGGGGGGGGGGGGGGGGGGGGGGGGGGGGGGGGGGGGGGGGGGGGGGGGGGGGGGGGGGGGGGGGGGGGGGGGGGGGGGGGGGGGGGGGGGGGGGGGGGGGGGGGGGTGTGGTGGAGGGCGCTGGCTCTGAAAATCCACGATACGCAGATGGTCCCGATGAAAGTGCACAGTGCAGGCTGGTTTGATAGATCAAGGCTCGCAATCGCCAGCAGACGGGCGGTGTTTTTTCCGGGAAAAGGGCGTTTTTGTTGGGCCTGTGTGGGAGTGGCCGTGGTCCTGAAAATCCACGATACGCAGGATGTCCCAGATGAAATGGCACAGTGCAGTCGGGCGTTGATAGGGAAGTGGTCTGCAATCTGCCAGCCGAGCGGGGAGTTTTTTCAGGAAAAGGCGGTTGTTTCGGGCCTGGGCTGGGTGGCGGCTGCTCTGAAATCCACGACGCAGGATGGTTCCCAATGAGGTGCCGTGCCAATTGGACGTTTGTAACCAGTGCTGCGCATGTGCCAGCCAGATGATGGCAGGTCAGTTTACTTCAGGAAAGGGCGAGTATTTGTTTGGGACCTGTGCTGGAGTGCGGCTGGTCCTGAATCCACAATACCGATGGTCCAATGAAGGTGCACAGTGCGAGTCAGGCTGGTTTGATAGATCAATGGCTCCTGCAATCGCCAGCCAGGCGGGGTGGGTTAGTTTGTTTGCCAGAAAGGCCGTGGTTGTGTTCGGGGCTGGGCGGGTGGCGGCTGTCCGAAATCACGATACAGATGTCCCAGATGAAGGTGGCACAGTGCAGTGCGTTAGACAAGTGGCTGCAATCTGCCAGCGAGAGGGCAGGTCAGTTTACTTCAGGAAAGGCCGTGTTTTGGGCCTGTGTGGAGTGGCGCGCTCCTGAAAATCCACATACGCAGGATGGTCCAGAGAAAGGTGGCACCAGCAGGGCTGGTTTGTAGAGAGTGGCCTGCATTGCAGCCAGAGGGGGTTTTTTCAGGGAAGCGTGTTTTGGGCTGTGCGGGAGTGGCGCGTCTGAAAATCACGATACGCAGGATGGTTCCCAGATGAAGGGCCCAGGCCAGGGCTTTGATGGGAAGTGGCTCTCAATCCAGCGAGCGCGGAGTTTCCAGGGAAAGGCCGTGTTGTTGGGGCCTTGGCTGGTGGCGGTGGCTCCTGAAATCACGATAGCAGGATGGTTCCCGATGAAAGGTGGCCAGTGCCAGTCGGTGTTTGATTAGGAAGTGGTCTGCATTGCCAGCAGAAGGGGGGTGAGTTTTTCCAGGGAAAGGGCCGTGGGTTTTTGTTGGGGGTGCGGTGGATGGCGGGGTCTGAAATCCCCGTACGAGGATGGTTCCCCGTGAAGGTGGGACCCGTGCCAGTCGGGTGTTGATAGAGCAAGTGGCTCTGCAATTGCAGCAGATGGGGCAGGTCAGTTTTTTCCAGGGAAGGGCTGTTTTTTGGGGCCCGTGGTGGGAGTGGCCGCTGGGTCTGAAAATCCCCGTCGCAGGATGGTTCGATGAAGGTGACAGTGCGTCGGGTGGTTTGTAGAGGAGTGGTCCCGAACTGCCAGCAGAGGGGGGTAGTTTTTTGGAAAGGCGAGTTTTGTTGGTGTGGGGGGTGGGGGGTCCTGAAAATCCAGTACGCGGATGGTTCCTTTAAGGGGACCTGAGGGGGGGTTGAAGGAAATGTTTCAATTGAGGGGGGCGGGGTTTTTTTCGGGAAAAGGGGGTTTGTGTTGGGGCTTTGGGGGGGGGGGCTCCCGAAATCCATACGAGAGTTCGTGAAGGGGGCCCTGGACGGTGGTTTTAAAAGAAAATGGTTTGAATTGCAAGAAGGGGGGTGGGTTTTTTTTCAGGGGGAAAAGGGGTGTTTTTGGGGTGTGGTGGGGGGGCGGGGGGCTCCCGAAAATCACGATACGCAGGATGGTTCCAGATGAAAGGTGGCACCAGTGCCGATCGGGCTGGTTTGATAGAGGCAAGTGGTCCTGCAATCTGCAGCCAGAGGGGCGGTAGTTTTTTCCAGGGAAAGGGCCGTGTTTGTTTGGGGGCCTGTGGCTGGGAGTGGCCGCTGGCTCCTGAAATCCACGATACGCAGATGGTTCCAGATGAAAGGTGGCACCAGTGCCAAGTGGGCTGGTTTGATAGAGGAAGTGGCTCTGCAATTGCCAGCCAGAAGCGGGGGGTAGTTTTTTCCAGGAAAAGGGCGTGGTTTTGTTGGGGGCCTGTGGCTGGGAGTGGCGGCTGGCTCTGAAAATCCACGATACGCGGATGGTTCCAGATGAAAGTGGCACAGTGCCAGTGGGTGGTTGATAGAGGAAGTGGTCCTGCAATCTGCCAGCCAGAAGGGGGGGTAGTTTTTTTCGGAAAGGGCGTTTTGTGTTCGGGGCTGTGGCTGGGAGTGGCGGTGGCCTGAAAATCCACGATACGCAGGATGGTTCCAGATGAAAGGTGGCACCGTGCAGTGGGTGGTTTGATAGGAAGTGGCTCCTGCAATTGCCAGCCAGAGAGGGCGGTCAGTTTTATTCAGGGAAAAGGGCCGTAGTTTTGTTGGGGCCTGTGGTGGGAGTGGCCGGCTGGCTCCTGAAAATCCACGATACGCAGGATGGTTCCCAGATGAAGGTGCACCAGTGCCAGTCGGGCTGGTTGATAGAGGGAAGTGCTCCTGCAATCTGCGCCAAAGCGGGGTAGTTTTTTCCAGGGAAAAGGCGTGGTTTTTTGGGGGCCTGTGGCTGGGAGTGCGGCTGGCTCTGAAATCCACGATAGCAGGATGGTTCCCAGATGAAGGTGGCACCAGTGCCAGTCGGGCGGTTTGATAGAGGCAAGTGGCTCCTGCAATCTGCCAGCCAGAGAGGGAGGTAGTTTTTTTCCAGGGAAAGGGCGTGGTTTTTTTGGGGCCTGTGGTGGGAGTGGCGGCTGGCTCTGAAATCCACGTACGCAGGATGGTTCCCAGATGAAAGGTGCACAGTGCGAGTCGGGCTGGTTTGATAGAGGGAAGTGGCTCCTGCAAACTGCCAGCCAGAAGTGGGGCGGGTGAGGTTTCTTTTCCAGGGAAAAGGGCCGTGGTTTGTGTTCGGGGGCCTGTGGCTGGGAGTGGCGGCTGGCTCCTGAAAATCCACGATACGCAGGATGGTTCCCAGATGAAAGGTGGCACCAGTGCGAGTCGGGCTGGATTGATAGAGGCAAGTGGCTCCTGCAATCTGCCAGCCAGAGAGGGCAGGTCAGTTTTATTCCAGGGAAAAGGGCCGTAGTTGTTGTTTGGGGACCTGTGGCTGGGAGTGGCCGGCTGGCTCCTGAAAATCCACGATACGCAGGATGGTTCCAGATGAAAGGTGGCACCAGTGCCGAGTCGGGCTGGTATTGATAGAGGCAAGTGGCTCCTGCAATCTGCCAGCCAGATGAGGGGCAGGTAGTTCTACTTCCAGGGAAAAGGGCCGTGGTTAGTGTTCGGGGGCCTGTGGCTGGGAGTGGCCGGCTGGCTCCTGAAAATCCACGATACGCAGGATGGTTCCCAGATGAAAGGTGGCACAGTGCCGAGTCGGGCTGGTTTGATAGAGGAAGTGCTCCTG
>NW_026994058.1:0-8359 GCF_028769735.1 Zonotrichia leucophrys gambelii
GCCACCTTCACTGGGCCTCCTGGTATGGATCTTCGATCCAGCGGCCAACCCAGCCACGGCCCCAACACAACACGCCATTTTCCCGGATTTGAAAACTGACTCCCTTCTGGCTGGCAGATTGCAGGAGCCACTTGCTCTATCAAACAGCCCGACTGGCACTGGTGCCACCTTTCTCTGGGAACCATCCTGCGTATCGTGGATTTTCAGGAGCCAGCCGGCACTCCCAGCCACAGGCCCCCAAACACAACACGGCCCTTTTCCCTGGAAAAAACTCACCCCCTTCTGGCTGGCAGATTGCAGGAGCCACTTGCCTCTATCAAACCAGCCGACTGGCACTGTGCCACTTTCACTGGGAACCATCCTGCGTATCGTGGATTTTCAGAGCCAGCCGGCCACCCCAGCACAGGCCCCAAACACAACTACGGCCCTTTTCCTGGAAAAAACTGACCTGCCCTCATCTGGTGGCAGATTTCAGGAGCCACTTGCCTCTATCAAACCAGCCCGATCTGGCTGGCCCTTTCATCTGGGAACCACTGCGTCTGGCTGGAGATTGCAGAGCACTTCTCTATCAACAGCCGACTGACTGGTGCCACTTTCATCTGGGAACATCTGCGTATGTGATTTCAGGAGCCAGCGGCCACTCCAGCACAGGCCCAACAAAACACGGCCCTTTCCTGGAAAAAACTGACCGCCCTCTCTGGCTGGCAGATTGCAGAGCCACTTGTCTATCAACCAGCCCACTTGGCATGGTGCACCTTTCATCTGGGAACCATCCTGCGTATGTGGATTTTCAGGAGCCAGCCGGCACTCCAGCCACAGGCCCCAACAAACCACGGCCCTTTCCTGGAAAAAAACACCCCCTTCTGGCTGCAGATTGCAGGAGCCACTTCCTCTTAACAGCCCGACTGGCACTGGTGCACCTTTCATCTGGGAACCTCCTGCGTATCGTGGATTTCAGGGCCAGCCGCCACTCCACCACAGGCCAAAAACAGCCTTTCCTGGAATAAACTGACTGCCTCTTGGCTGGCAGTTGCAGGAGCCACTTCTCTATCAACGCGACTGGCATGGGCCACTTTCATCGGGAACATCCTGCTATGTGGATTCAGGAGCAGCGGCCACCAGCACAGCCCCAAACAAACCGGCCTTTCCTGGAAAACACCCCCTCTGTGGCAGATGCAGAGCCACTTGCTCTATCAACCAGCCGACTGGCACTGGTGCACTTTCTGGGACATCCTGCGTATGTGGATTTTCAGGGCCAGCGCCACTCCAGCACAGCCCAAAAACACGGCCCTTTCCCGAATAATGACCCCTCTGGCTGGCAGATTGCAGGACCTTCTCTATCAACCAGCCACTGGCACTGGTGCACTTTCATCTGGGAACCATCTGCGTATCGTGGTTTTGGAGCCAGCGCCACTCCCAGCCAGGCCCAAAAAACGGCTTCCCTGAAAACACCGCCCATCTGCTGCAGATGCAGGAGCACTGCTATCAACACCACTGGCATGGTGCCTTTCATCTGGAACATCCTGCGTATGTGGATTTTCAGGAGCCAGCCGCCACTCCCAGCCACAGGCCCCAAACACAAACACGGCCTTTCCTGGAAAAAACTGACCCCTTTGGCTGCAATTGCAGGAGCCATTGCCTATCAACGCCACTGGCATGGTGCCACCTTTCATCTGGAACCATCCTGCGTATCGTGATTTTCAGGAGCCAGCCGGCCACTCCAGCCACAGCCCAACAAAACACGGCCTTTTCCCTGGAAAAAATACCGCCCCTCTGGCTGGCAGATTGCAGACACTTGTCTATCAAACCACCACTGGCACTGTGCCACCTTTCATTGGGAACCATCCTGCGTATCGTGATTTTCAGGAGCCAGCGGCACTCCAGCCACAGGCCCCAAACAAACAGGCCCTTTTCCCTGGAAAAAACTGACCCCCCTTCTGGCTGGCAGTTGCAGGACACTTCCTTAAACCAGCCCGACTGGCATGGTGCCACCTTCTCTGGGAACCATCCTGCGTATCGTGGATTTTCAGGAGCCAGCCGGCCACTCCCAGCCACAGGCCCAAAAAAACACGCCTTTCCCTGGAAAAATACCCCCGCTTGGCTGGCAGATTCAGGAGCCTTGCCTCTATCACCAGCCACTGGCACTGGTGCCACTTCATCTGGAACCATCTGCGTATGGGATTTTCAGGAGCCAGCCGGCCACTCCCAGCCACAGGCCCCCAAAACAAACACGGCCCTTTTCCCTGGAAGTAAAACTGACCTGCCCATCTCTGGCTGGCAGATTGCAGGAGCCACTTGTACTATCAAACCAGCCGACTTGGCACTGGTGCCACCTTTCATCTGGGAACCATCCTGCTATCGTGGATTTTCAGGAGCCAGCCGGCCACTCCCAGCCACAGGCCCCAAACACAAACTACGGCCCTTTTCCCTGGAAGTAAAAACTGACCTGCCCATCTCTTGGCTGTCCCTCTATCAAACCAGCCCGACTCGGTACTGGTGCCACCTTTCATCTGGGAACCATCCTGCGTATCGTGGATTTTCAGGAGCCAGCCGGCCACTCCCAGCCACAGGCCCCCGAACACAAACCACGGCCCTTTTCCCTGGCAAACAAAACTAACTCGCCCCGCTTCTGGCTGGCAGATTGCAGGAGCCACTTCCCCATATCAAACCATCCCGACTCGGCACTGGCGCAAACTTTCATCTGGTAACCATCCTGCGTAACTTGGATTTTCAGGAGCCAGCCGGCCACTCCCAGCCACAGGCCCCGGAACACAAACCACGGCCCTTTTCCCTGGCAAACAAAACTTACCCACCCCGCTTCTGGCTGGCAGATTGCAGGAGCCACTTCCCTGTATCAAACCAGCCCGACTCGACACTGGTGCCACCTTTCATCTGGGAACCATCCTGCGTATCGTGGATTTTCAGGAGCCAGCCGGCCACTCCCAGCCACAGGCCCCCAAACACAAATTATGGCCCTTTTCCCTGGCAAACAAAACTCACCCGCCCCGCTTCTGGCTGGCAGATTGCAGGAGCCACTTGCCTCTATCAATCAAGCCCGACTCGGCACTGGTGCCACCTTTCATCTGGGAACCATCCTGCGTATCGTGGATTTTCAGGAGCCAGCCGGCCACTCCAAGCCACAGGCCCCCGAACAAAAACCACGGCCCTTTTCCCTGGCAAACCAAACTCACCTGCCCTGCTTCTGGCTGGCTGTCATGGTTTGAGCCTGGCACAGAGCCAGTGCCCCCATGAAAATGCCTCACCCTGGTGTCTGCTGTGAGATGTGACCAGGAATAAGCAAAACAGGCTCTAACTTAAACATAAAGACCATTTATTACTTAAACTACAGGGAAATAGGGAAAGACTATAAGAAAAAGGGAAAAAAAACTGAAAACCTTACAAAAACCACTTTTCCTCCTCCCCACTCCCTGACTTTCCCAATCCAATACATTCTCTCAAAAATACCAACTGCCCAGACCGACACGACACTTTAGTATACTCAAACTGCAGTTCATGAAGAGGAAACGCAGTCCTTCTTGTTCCATAGGCTTCTGGAAACACACTGAAATCCCGGATGCTTCCTTGTCACTTCGGCACCGCCCGGAAAGTCCATTTGCCGCTTGTGACATGTTCCTTCCATGCTCAGTGCTCTCACCACCGAGACATGGCCAGAGCTGCTTTTAGGGTGGTCTTTCAAGGATGCCTTGTCTCACTCCAAAAAGGCACAGTCTCTGCTTTTGGGACAACTGTCCCCCCCATATATTTCCAACCCCCTGGGGCCGGGGGGTCCTCACAAATGAACCCTCCTGGTTTTGAGGCACTGCCTCCCCCTAAATGCAGTCTGTGTCACAGGAACAACTGAGTCCATGGCTACAAGAAAAGGTCCAGCCAAAAGGCCACTCCAAATCATCTCTCCCCATCCAATCATCTCCACATCTCATCTCTTATCTCCCTTCTTATTCAGCTTCGAGGAGGATTAGCATTTTTGCAAGGCTCTAATCATGCAAGAAAGGGTTAAAAGTTTTCAGTCTCTGTCTGTCGGTCGGCTCCCACGCACGCTGCCCACACGCTGCCGCTGCGGCCGGGCAGTCTTCCTCCCCCTTCTCGCTGGCTGCTCTCCTGGGGGAGGGGGGAGAGGGGGGCTGGCTGCCCGAGGGCTGACTCTCTGGGACCTTCCACCCTTCCATCCTCGAAGCCCCCCCGAAGCCCCCTCAACCCCATTTCTGTCCAGGCCCCGGGCCTACCATGTGGCTGGCCCCTCCCCCGCCCAGCAGCAGCGGGCCGGGCGAGGGAGAGAGGTCTGAACTCCTCGGCCGATGAGGTCCAAAGAGGAAATGCCAGGGCAGTGCCCTGCTTTTAACCCCTGTGTATTCTCGGAGGTGTGTCCAAACCCCACTGGCTACACCAGGTGTCAGTATGAAACCCAAAACCTTCATTGGTTTGACCACAGCTTCCCAGAATTCCCACTCCTTCCGGGTCAAACCATGACACTGGCAGATTGCAGGAGCCACTTCCCTCTATGAAACCAGCCCGACTCGGCACTGGTGCCACCTTTCATCTGGGAACCATCCTGGGTATCGTGGATTTTCAGGAGCCAGCCGGCCACTCCCAGCCACAGGGTCCCGAACACAAACCACGGCCCCTTTCCCTGGAATTAAAACTGACCTGCCCATCTTCTGGCTGGCAGATTGCAGGAACCACTTGCCTCTATCAATCCCGCTCGACTCGGCACTGGTGCCACCTTTCATCTGGGAACCATCCTGCGTATTGTGGATTCTCAGGAGCCAGCCGGCCACTCCCAGCCACAGGCCCCCGAACACAAACCACGGCCCTTTTCCCTGGCAAACAAAACTCACCCGCCCCGCTTCTGGCTGGAAGATTGCAGGAGCCACATCCCTCTATCAAACCAGCCTGACTGGTCACTGGTGCCACCTT
Organism: Zonotrichia leucophrys gambelii; assembly: GCF_028769735.1. Classification (NCBI taxonomy): domain Eukaryota; kingdom Metazoa; phylum Chordata; class Aves; order Passeriformes; family Passerellidae; genus Zonotrichia; species Zonotrichia leucophrys. The sequence goes on from NW_026994058.1 coordinate 4,936, forward strand.
TCATCTGGGAAGCACCCTGTGCATCTTTGATTTTCAGGAGCCAGGCGGCCACTCCCAGCCACAGGTCTCCAAACAAATACTACGGCCCTTTTCCCTGGAATTAAAACTGACCTGCCCATCATCTAGCTGGCACATTGCAACAGCCACTTGGTAATATCAAACCTTACCAACTTGGCACTGGTGCAAACATTCATCTGGGAACCATCCTGCGTAACTTGGATTTTCAGGAGCCAGCCGGCCACTCCCAGCCACAGGCCCCCGAACACAAACCACGGCCCTTTTCCCTGGCAAACAAAACTTACCCACCCCGCTTCTGGCTGGCAGATTGCAGGAGCCACTTCCCTCTATCAAACCAGCCCGACTCGACACGGGTGCCACCTTTCATCTGGGAACCATCCTGCGTATCGTGGATTTTCAGGAGCCAGCCGGCCACTCCCAGCCACAGGCCCCCGAACACAAACCACGGCCCTTTTCCCTTGCAAACAAAACTAACCCACCCCGCTTCTGCCTGGAAGATTGCAGGAGCCACTTGCCTCTATCAAACCAGCCCGACTTGGCACTGGTGCCACCTTTCATCTGGGAACCATCCTGCTTATCGTGGATTTTCAGGAGCCAGCTGGCCACTCCCAGCCACAGGCCCCCGAACACAAACCACGGCCCTTTTCCCTGGCAAATAAAACTCACCCGCCCTGCTTCTGGCTGGCAGATTGCAGGAGCCACTTCCCTCTATGAAACCTGCCCGACTCGGCACTGGTGCCACCATTCATCTGGGAACCATCCTGCGTATCGTGGATTTTCAGGAGCCAGCCGGCCACTCCCAGCCACAGGTCCCCAAACAAATACTACGGTCCTTTTCCCTGGAAGTAAAACTGACCTGCCCATCTTCTGGCTGGCAGATTGCAGGAGCCACTTGCCTCTATCAAACCAGCCCGACTCGGCACTGGTGCCACCTTTCATCTGGGAACCATCCTGCGTATCGTGGATTTTCAGGAGCCAGCCGGCCACTCCCAGCCACAGGCCCCCAAACACAAACCACGGCCCTTTTCCCTGGCAAACAAAACTCACCCGCCCCGCTTCTGGCTGGCAGATTGCAGGAGCCACTTGCCTCTATCAATCAAACCCGACTGGGCACTGGTGCCACCTTTCATCTGGGAACCATCCTGCGTATCGTGGATTTTCAGGAGCCAGCCGGCCACTCCCAGCCACAGGCCCCCGAACAAAAACCACGGCCCTTTTCCCTGGCAAACAAAACTCACCCGCCCCGCTTCTGGCTGGCAGATTGCAGGAGCCACTTCCCCATATCAAACCAGCCCGGCTCGGTATTGGTGCCACCTTTCATCTGGGAACCATCCTGCGTATCGTGGATTTTCAGGAGCCAGCCGGCCACTCCCAGCCACAGGCCCCCGAACACAAACCACGGCCGTTTTCCCTTGCAAACAAAACTAACCCACCCCGCTTCTGGCTGGCAGATTGCAGGAGCCACTTCCCGCTGTGAAACCAGCCCGACTCGGCACTGGTGCCACCTTTCATCTGGGAACCATCCTGCGTATCGTGGATTTTCAGGAGCCAGCCGGCCACTCCCAGACACAGGTTCCCAAAGAAATACTACGGTCATTTTCCCTGGAAGTAAAACTGACCTGCCCATCTTCTGGCTGGCAGATTGCAGGAGCCACTTGCCTCTATCAAACCAGCCCGACTCGGCACTGGTGCCACCTTTCATCTGGGAACCATCCTGCGCATCGTGGATTTTCAGGAGCCAGCCGGCCACTCCCAGCCACAGGCCCCCGAACACAAACCACGGCCCTTTTCTCTGGAAGTAAAACTGACGTGCCCGTCCCCTGGCTGGCAGATTGCAGGAGCCGCTTGCCTCTATCAAACCAGCCCGGCTCGGCACTGGTGCCACCTTTCATCTGGGAACCATCCTGCGTATCGTGGATTTTCAGGAGCCAGCCGGCCACTCCCTGCCACAGGCCCCCGAACACAAACCACGGCCCTTTTCCCTGGCAAACAAAACTCACCCGCCTCGCTTCTGGCTGGCAGATTGCAGGAGCCACTTGCCTCTATCAATCCAGCACGACTTGGCACTGGTGCCACCTTTCATCTGGGAACCATCCTGCGTATCGTGGATTTTCAGGAGCCTGCCGGCCACTCCCAGCCACAGGCCCCCCCAACACAAACCACGGGCCCCTTTTCCCCGGAAACAAAAAAAACTCCCGCCCTGCTTTTGGCTGAGGATTGCAGGGGCACTTCCCGCTGTGAAAACCGCCCGACTCGGGACTGGTGCCCCTTTTTTTCTGGGGCCATCCGCGTATGTGGTTTTCAGGAGCCGCCGGGCCCCCCCGACAAGGGTTCCCAAAAAAAATACTACGGGCTTTTCCCCCGGAAGTAAAAAGACCAGCCCCTTTTTTCTTGGGTGGGAGATTGCAGGAGCCACTTGCCTTATAAAAACCCGCCCGATCGGCCGGTGCCCCCTTTTATCTGGGAACCCCTCCCGCGCATCGTGGGTTTTCAGGAGCCCGCCGGGCCCCTCCCCGCCACAGCCCCCGAACCAAACCACGGCCCCTTTTTCTGGAAGTAAAATGACTGCCCGTCCCTGGCTGGCAGATTGCAGGAGCCGCTTCCTCTATCAAACCCCCGGTCGGGATGGTGGGGACCTTTCTTTTTGGGAACCATCCTCGTATCGTGGATTTTCAGGACCAGCCGGCCCCTCCTGCCCCCAGGCCCCCCAAACAAAACGGCCCTTTTTTCCCGGCAAAACAAAACTCACCCCCCGCTTTGGGGGGCAGATTGCGGGGGCCACTTGCCCTTATTAAAACCAGCAGACTTGGCACTGGTGCCCCCTTTCATCTGGGACCATCCCGCGTATGTGGATTTTCAGGAGCCTGCCGGCCACTCCCACCACAGGCCCAAACACAAACTACGGTCTTTTCCCTGGAAGAAAAAGACCTGCCCATTTCTGGTGGGAATTGCAGGGCCCCTTTTCCCCATCAAACCGCCCGACTTGGCACGGTGCCACCTTGGGTCTGGGGCCTCCGCGTATTGGGATTTTTCGGGGCCAGCGGCCATCCCAGCTACGTCCCCCGAACACAAAAACCACGGCCCCCTTTTTCCCCGGCAAACAAAAATAACCCACCCCCCTTTTGGCTGGAAGATTGCAGGACCACTTGCCTCTTAATTCCAGCCCGACTCGCTCTGGTGCCCCCTTTATCGAGAACCTCCCGGCTATTGGATTTTCAGGGGGGAGCGGGCCCCTCCCCGCCACAAGTCCCCAAAAAAAAATCTACGGACTTTTCCCCGGAATAAAACTGACCTGCCCTTTATCCCGGCTGGGACATTGCAGCGCCTTTGGTAAAACAAAAAACCGTCCAACTTGGCCATGGGTTCCCCATTTCATCTGGGAACCCATCAGGGGTATCGGGTTTTG
>NW_026994059.1:0-8359 GCF_028769735.1 Zonotrichia leucophrys gambelii
CCCCAAAAGCCCCCCCACTGGTGCCACCTTTCATCTGGGAAACCACCTGGGACTGGGTTTTTAGGAGCCACCGCCACCCCAGCCCAGGCCCCCAACACAAACACGGCCCTTTCCCGGAAGTAAAACTGACCTGCCCCCTCTGGCTGGCAGATTGCAGGAGCCACTTCCCCCACAAACCAGCCCCACTGGGACGGGGGCCCCCTTTCACTGGGAACCATCCGCTTTTTGGATTTTTTGGGCCACCGGCCACCCCACCCAGGCCCCCCAACACAAACCACGGGCCCCTTTTTCCCCGGAAAAAAAACTGCCTCCCTCTCTGGCTGAGATTGAAGGGGCCACTTGCTCTATAATCCACCCGACTGGACTGGGCCCCCTTTCATCTGGGAACATCCCGTATCGTGGATTTTCAGGAGCCAGCCGGCCAATCCCAGCCACAGGCCCCGAACCAAACACGCCCTTTTCCCTGAAGTAAAACCCGCCCGTCATCTGCTGGGCAGATTGCAGCAGCCACTTGCCTCTATCACTCCAGCCCGACTCGCACGGTGCCACCTTTCATCTGGGAACCATCCTGCGTTTCGGGATTTCCCGGAGCCAGCCGGCCACTCCCAGCCACAGCCCCCAACACAAACCACGGCCCTTTTCCCTGGAATAAAACGACCTGCCCGTCATCGGCTGGCAGATTTCCGGAGCCACTTGCTCTTCAATCCAGCCCGACTCGGCACTGGTGCCACCTTCATCTGGGAACCATCCTGCTATCGTGGATTTTCAGGAGCCAGCCGCCACACCCACCACAGGCCCCCAACACAAACTACGGGCCCTTTTCCCTGAATAAACTGACCTGCCCCCTCTGCTGGGAATTGCAAACCCTTTTTCCTCTATCATCCACCCCACTGGACGGTGCCACCTTTTTATCGGGGAAACCCCCGCTTTTTGTGGATTTTCAGGGGCCACCGGGCCCCCCCACCACGGCCCCCAAAAAAACCCCCTTTTCCCCCGGCCCAAAACCCCCCCACCGCCGGCCCAAAACAGGCCCCTTTTTCCCCAAAACCGCCCGCGGGGGCTGGTGCCCCCCTTAAGGGAACCCCTGGTTTTAAATTTTTTAGCCGCCCCACACCCCCAAGGCCCCCCCCCTACGGTTTTCCCGGAAGAAAACCCCCCGCCCCCCAATTTCGGCCCTGCCTTACAAAACCGCCCCTTGGCCCGGGCCAAAACCCTTTTCTAACCACCTCGTATGTGATTTTCTGGGGGCCACCCCTTTGCCCCGGCCCCCCCAAAAACCCGCCCCCCCGAACAAAACCCCCCGCCCCTTTTTTCTGGCAACAACCATTGCCCCCCCCCCCCCCCCCCCCCCCCCCCCCCCCCCCCCCCCCCCCCCCCCCCCCCCCCCCCCCCCCCCCCCCCCCCCCCCCCCCCCCCCCCCCCCCCCCCCCCCCCCCCCCCCCCCCCCCCCCCCCCCCCCCCCCCCCCCCCCCCCCCCCCCCCCCCCCCCCCCCCCCCCCCCCCCCCCCCCCCCCCCCCCCCCCCCCCCCCCCCCCCCCCCCCCCCCCCCCCCCCCCCCCCCCCCCCCCCCCCCCCCCCCCCCCCCCCCCCCCCCCCCCCCCCCCCCCCCCCCCCCCCCCCCCCCCCCCCCCCCCCCCCCCCCCCCCCCCCCCCCCCCCCCCCCCCCCCCCCCCCCCCCCCCCCCCCCCCCCCCCCCCCCCCCCCCCCCCCCCCCCCCCCCCCCCCCCCCCCCCCCCCCCCCCCCCCCCCCCCCCCCCCCCCCCCCCCCCCCCCCCCCCCCCCCCCCCCCCCCCCCCCCCCCCCCCCCCCCCCCCCCCCCCCCCCCCCCCCCCCCCCCCCCCCCCCCCCCCCCCCCCCCCCCCCCCCCCCCCCCCCCCCCCCCCCCCCCCCCCCCCCCCCCCCCCCCCCCCCCCCCCCCCCCCCCCCCCCCCCCCCCCCCCCCCCCCCCCCCCCCCCCCCCCCCCCCCCCCCCCCCCCCCCCCCCCCCCCCCCCCCCCCCCCCCCCCCCCCCCCCCCCCCCCCCCCCCCCCCCCCCCCCCCCCCCCCCCCCCCCCCCCCCCCCCCCCCCCCCCCCCCCCCCCCCCCCCCCCCCCCCCCCCCCCCCCCCCCCCCCCCCCCCCCCCCCCCCCCCCCCCCCCCCCCCCCCCCCCCCCCCCCCCCCCCCCCCCCCCCCCCCCCCCCCCCCCCCCCCCCCCCCCCCCCCCCCCCCCCCCCCCCCCCCCCCCCCCCCCCCCCCCCCCCCCCCCCCCCCCCCCCCCCCCCCCCCCCCCCCCCCCCCCCCCCCCCCCCCCCCCCCCCCCCCCCCCCCCCCCCCCCCCCCCCCCCCCCCCCCCCCCCCCCCCCCCCCCCCCCCCCCCCCCCCCCCCCCCCCCCCCCCCCCCCCCCCCCCCCCCCCCCCCCCCCCCCCCCCCCCCCCCCCCCCCCCCCCCCCCCCCCCCCCCCCCCCCCCCCCCCCCCCCCCCCCCCCCCCCCCCCCCCCCCCCCCCCCCCCCCCCCCCCCCCCCCCCCCCCCCCCCCCCCCCCCCCCCCCCCCCCCCCCCCCCCCCCCCCCCCCCCCCCCCCCCCCCCCCCCCCCCCCCCCCCCCCCCCCCCCCCCCCCCCCCCCCCCGGGGGGGGGGGGGGGGGGGGGGGGGGGGGGGGGGGGGGGGGGGGGGGGGGGGGGGGGGGGGGGGGGGGGGGGGGGGGGGGGGGGGGGGGGGGGGGGGGGGGGGGGGGGGGGGGGGGGGGGGGGGGGGGGGGGGGGGGGGGGGGGGGGGGGGGGGGGGGGGGGGGGGGGGGGGGGGGGGGGGGGGGGGGGGGGGGGGGGGGGGGGGGGGGGGGGGGGGGGGGGGGGGGGGGGGGGGGGGGGGGGGGGGGGGGGGGGGGGGGGGGGGGGGGGGGGGGGGGGGGGGGGGGGGGGGGGGGGGGGGGGGGGGGGGGGGGGGGGGGGGGGGGGGGGGGGGGGGGGGGGGGGGGGGGGGGGGGGGGGGGGGGGGGGGGGGGGGGGGGGGGGGGGGGGGGGGGGGGGGGGGGGGGGGGGGGGGGGGGGGGGGGGGGGGGGGGGGGGGGGGGGGGGGGGGGGGGGGGGGGGGGGGGGGGGGGGGGGGGGGGGGGGGGGGGGGGGGGGGGGGGGGGGGGGGGGGGGGGGGGGGGGGGGGGGGGGGGGGGGGGGGGGGGGGGGGGGGGGGGGGGGGGGGGGGGGGGGGGGGGGGGGGGGGGGGGGGGGGGGGGGGGGGGGGGGGGGGGGGGGGGGGGGGGGGGGGGGGGGGGGGGGGGGGGGGGGGGGGGGGGGGGGGGGGGGGGGGGGGGGGGGGGGGGGGGGGGGGGGGGGGGGGGGGGGGGGGGGGGGGGGGGGGGGGGGGGGGGGGGGGGGGGGGGTTCTGGCTGGCAGATTTCAGGACCCACTTTCCCCATCAAACCACCCGATGGGACTGGGGCCACCTTTCATCTGGGGAAACCCTCCTGGTATCGTGATTTTTTAGAGCCAGCCGGCCCCTCCCACCACAGGCCCCCCCAACAAAACCACGGCCCTTTTTCCCCGGGAAATAAAACGTCCTCCCTCATCTGGCTGGGAGATTGAAGGAGCCCCTTACCTATCAACCACCCGACTTGGTCGGGCCACCTTCATCTGGGGAAACCCCCTGCGATCGTGGGTTTTCAGGGGCCACGGGCCCCTCCCCCCAAGGCCCTCGAACCAAACTACCCTTTTCCCGGGAAATAAAACGGGCCTGCCCGTCACTGGGTGGGAAAATTGCAGGGGCCACTTCCTCATCACTCCAGCCGGACTGCACGGGTGCCACCCTTTTAGGGAACCATCCGGTTTTTGCGGATTTTCAGGGGCCCCCGCCACTCCAGCCCAAAAACCCCCGAACACAAACCCCGGCCCTTTCCCTGGAAGTAAAAAGACCGCCCCTCTCTGGGTGCAGACGCAGGGCCACTTGCCCCTATCCTCCACCCACTCGGCACGGGGGCCACCTTTCATCTGGAACCATCCGGGGTTTCGTGGATTTTCAGGAGCCAGCCGCCACTCCCAGCCACAGGCCCCCGAACACAAACACGCCCTTTTCCCTGGAAAAAAAACTAACCCCCCCGCTCCTGGCAGATTTAAAAGCCACTTCCCCCTATCATCCAGCCCGACTCGCACGGCCACTTTTATCTGGGAACCATCCTGCGTTCGTGATTTTCAGAGCCAGCCGGCCCTCCCCCCAAGGCCCCAAAAAAAACAAAGGGCCCTTTTTTCCCCCGGAAAAAACAACCCCCCCCTTTTGGGTGGCATGAGGACGAATTTCTATTAAAACCCCCCGACTTGGGCACTGTGCCACTTTCATCTGGGGAAACCATCCTGCATCGGATTTTCGGACAGCCGGGGTCCCACCAGGCCCCAACAAAACTACGGCCCCTTTTTCCCGAATAAACGACCCCCCTCTTTTGGGTGGGAGTTGCAGGGGCCATTCCTCTTCAACCAGCCCGACTGGACTGTGCCACCTTTTATCTGGGAACCATCCGCGTATCGTGGGTTTTTGGACCAGCCGGCCACCCCACCCCAGGCCCCCCAACCAACCACGGCCCTTTTCCCCGAAAAACAAAACCCCCGCTCTGGGTGGCAATTGCAGGGGCCACTTCCCCCTATCAACCAGCCCGAAACCGGGACTGGTGCCCCCTTTCATCGGGAAAACCCTCCTGCGTATTGTGGATTTTCAGGGCCAGCCGGCCACTCCCAGCCCCAGTCCCCAAACAAAACCACGGCCCTTTTCCCTGGGAAATAAAACTGACCTGCCCATCTCTGGCTGGCAGATTGCAGGAGCCCACTTGCTCTATCAACCAGGCCGACTTGGACTGGTGCCACCTTTCATCTGGGAACCATCCGCGTATCGTGGATTTTCAGGGGCCAGCCGGCCCCCCCCAGCCACAGGCCCCCGAACACAAACCACGGCCCTTTTCCCTGGAAGTAAAACTGACCTGCCCGTCATCTGGCTGGCAGATTGCAGGAGCCACTTCCCTCCCGCCCACCCGCACTGGGGCACTTCATCTGGGGAAACCCCCTGCGTATTGGATTTTCAGGGCCACCGGCCACTCCCACCCAAGGCCCCCCAACAAAACCACGGCCCTTTCCTGGAATAAACGCCCGCCCCTCTCTGGGTGGGGAGATTGAGGGCCATTGTCTTCAAAACCCGCCGACCGCAGTGCCACTTTCAGGGAAACCCTCCGCTTTTGGGATTTTCAGGGGCCAGCCGGCCCCCCACCCAGCCCCCAAACACAAACCACGGCCCCTTTTTCCCGGGAAGAAAAACTGGCCCGCTCTGGCTGGGGAAATTGCAGGAGCCACTTCCCCCTTCAAATCCCGCCCACCGGACGGGGCCCCCCTTTCTCTGGAAAACCCTCCTCGTAGTGGTTTCAGGCCACCGGGCCCCTCCCACACAGCCCCCGAACACAAACCCCCCCTTTTCCCCCAAAAAAAACTACCCCCCCTTCTGCTGGGAATTGAGGACCACTTTCCTCTATCAAACCAGCCCGACCCGGACGGGGCCACCTTTTATCTGGGGAAACCCTCCTGTATCGTGATTTTTAGGGGCCAGCCGGCCACCCGCCACAGGCCCCCCAAAACAAACACGGGGCCTTTTTCCCTGGAAGAAAACTGCCTGCCCTCTCGGCTGGGGAAAGAGAGCCACTTGCCCCTATCAATCCAGCCCGATGGCCTGGCCACCTTTCATCTGGAACCATCCTGCGTACGTGGATTTTCGGAGCCAGCCGGGCCCCTCCCAGCCCCAGGCCCCCAACCCCAAACACGGGCCCCTTTTTTTGGAAAAAACTACCCGCCCCCCTTCTGGGGCAGATTGCAGGAGCCCCTTTCCCCTACAAACCAGCCCGACCGGACTGGTGCCACCTTTCTCTGGGAACCACCTGCGTTCGTGATTTTTAGGGGCCACCGCCCTCCCAGCCACAGGCCCCCCAAAACAAAAAACGGCCCTTTTCCCTGAAAAAAACTCCCCCCCGCTTTTGTGGATTGAGGGCCCACTTCCCCTATAAACCACCCATGGACTGGTGCCACCTTTCTCTGGAAACCCTCCCGGTTTTCGTGGGTTTTTTAGGAGCCAGCCGGCCACCCCACCACAGGCCCCAACAAAACAGGGCCCCTTTTTCCCGGGAAATAAAACTGCCTGCCCCTCTTTTGGCTGAGATTGAGGGCCACTTGCCCCTATAAAAACCCGCCGATTTGGCCGGTGCCCCTTTCATCTGGGGAACCCCCTGCGTTCGGGATTTTCGACCACCGGGGCCCCCCCCCACAGCCCCGAAAACAACACGGCCCTTTTCCCCCGAAAAAAACAGCCCGCTCTGGGTGGAGATTTCAGGGCCACTTTCTCTACAAACCACCCCGACCCCGGCATGGGGCCACCTTTTATCTGGGAACCACCCGCGTTCGGGATTTTCAGGGGCCAGCCGGCCCCCCCAGCCACAGCCCCCGAACACAAACATTTTTGGGAAAAAAACTATATTCCAATGCAAACTTTCTACAATCCACCCCCACTGCACTTTCCAAAAAAAAATTTATTTAAATCTGCTTTCTGATTTTAAAATACCCCAGGGGAAAAAAACCACCCCCTTTTCCTAAAAAAAAACAAACCCCCCCCTTTCTCTAATTAAAAATTCTAATAGCCCCCTAAAAATCACCTTAAAAAAACCATCCTCTTTTCTGAATTTTCAAACCCCCCCCACCACCCCCCAAACAAAAACCCCCCCTTTTCCTAAAAAAAGACCCCCCCCTCGGCCAATTAAAACACCCCCCCAAACCACCCCACCCCACGTCCCTTTTCATCTGGGGAAACCTCCCATTTATTTTCAACCACCCCCCCCCACCCCCCAAAACCCCCCAACCCCCCCAAAAAACCCCCCCTTTTTTCCCCAAAAAAACCCAAACCCCCCCCCCGCTCAATTTTAACCATTCCCCCCAAACCACCCCCACCCGGGGCCCCCTTTCATCGGGGAACCACCTCTACATTTCGACCACCCACCCCCCCACCCCCCCCCAACACAAAACCCCCCCTTTTTTCCCCCAAAAAAAAACCCCCCCCCTTTTCCCAACAACCCCTCCCCAACAAAACCCCCGCCCACTTACCCCCCTTTTTTCAACCCCCCGTTGATTTCAGGGCCACCGCCACTCCCAGCCACAGGCCCCCGAACACAAACCACGGCCCTTTCCCGGCAAACAAAACTACCCTCCCCGCTTTTGGCCCGGCAGATGGGCAGGACCCACTTCCCTACAAACCAGCCCGACTCGCACTGGCCACCTTTCATCCGGGAACCATCCTGTGTATCGAAATTTTTAGGAGCCACCGCCACACCCAGCCACAGGCCCCCCAAAAAACAAACTACGGCCCTTTTCCCCCAAAAAACAAAACCCCCCCATCCCAATTCAAGGGCCACCCTCTCTCCCCGATTTCCCCCCACCCACAACCACCTTACGGGTTTTCGGGGCCCCCCCCCAACCCCCCCCCAACCCCCCCCTTTTCCCGCAAACAAAAAAACCCCACCCTTTCCTTCGACCCCTTCCCCTACAAACCACCCACCACGGTGCCATTTTTTCCCAACCCCTGCACGGGGCAACCCCCCCCCCCCCACCCCCCCCAAAACCCACCCCTTTCCCCAAAAACTACCTGCCCTCTTCCGGCAATTCAAGCCCTTCCCTTCACCCCCGCTCCACCCACCTTCTCCCCAAACCCCCCTCTACGGGCCCGGGCCCCGCCCTCCCCCCCCCCCCCCCAACAAAACCCCCCTTTTCCCCCAAAAAAACACCCCCTCACGGGGCCATTTAAACCACTTCCCCCAAAACCCCCCACCCCGGGGCCCCCTTTTTTCCCCCACCGCTATCCATTTTTACCCCCCCCCCCCCCCCCCCCCCCACCAAAAACCCCTTTACCCGGGCCCACCGCCCCCCTCCCCAATTCCCATTTCCCCACCCCCCCGCCCACCCACCCCAACCCCAACCCCTCACGTGGGCCAACCAAACCGGGCCCCTCCCGGACCCCCAAAAAAAACCCCCCCCCCCCTTTTTAAAAAAAATCCCTTTAAAACCCCAACAACAAATTCTGCAAACCCCACGGCCGCCCACTTCCGGGAAACCCCCGCACTGGTTTTTTTCCCCCCCCCCCCCCACCCCCCCACACAAAAAAGGCCCCCTTTTTCCCCAAAGAAAAACCCCCCCCCCTTTTCCAATTCAGGGCCCCCTTTCCCCTTTTTAAAAAACCCCCCCTTGGACGGGGACCTTCTCCCCCTCGCTTTTCGGGCCACCCCAACCCACCACCCCCCCCCAAAACCCCCCGGCCCCCCCCCCCTAAACCCCCACCTCCCCCTTCTCGGCGGGAAACCCCCCCCCCTTTTAAAA
>NW_026994060.1:0-8346 GCF_028769735.1 Zonotrichia leucophrys gambelii
AGACCAAGCAGCAGAGAGCAAGCAAGCAGAGAGAAGAGCAGCAGGAGAGAAGCAGAAGAGCAGAGCAGAAAAAAAAGAGCAGAGAGAGCAAGAGAGAGAAAGCAGAAGAAGAAAGAGCAGGCAGAGAGAAAGAGGAGAGCAGAGCAGAAGAAAGAGAGAAACTAGAGAGAGAGCAGAGCAGCAGAGAAGAGGAGAAGAGACAGGAACAGGCAGAAGCAGCAGAAGAAGAGAAGCAGAAAAGAGAGCAGCAAAAGAAGAGAAGCCAGGGCAGAAACAGAGCAGAACAGCAGAGAGCAGAAAGAGAGAGAGAGAAGGGAGAAGCAGCAGAAAGCAGAGCAAAAAGAGCAAAGCAAAAAGCAAAAAGCAGAAGCAGAGCAGAAAAAAAGAGAGAAGAGAGCACAGAGAGAGCAAAAGGAAGAGCAAGCAGAGAAACAGAAAGAGAACCCGCAGAGCAAAAAGAGAGCAGAAGCACAGCAGGAGCAGAAGCAGAGAAAAAGGGAGAAGAGAGAGAGAAAGAGAGAGAGCAGAGAGCAGCAGAGAAAAAACCCGACAGCAGAGCAGAAGAGAAGAAACAAAGAAGCAGAACAGAGAAACAGCAGCAGAGCGAGAGAGAGAAGGGAAGCAGCAGAGCAGGAGAACAGCAAGAAAGAGAGCAGCAAGGAAGAAAGCAAACAGAGGCAAGAAGAGAAAAACAGAGAGAAAGCAACAGCAGAGAGCAGAGAGAGCAGAGAAGAAAGAGAGAGAGACAGAAGAAAGAGAGAAGAAAGCCAAAAGGGAGAGGAGCAAAAGAAGAAGAAAAAGAGCAGAAGAGGAAAGAGAAGAAAAGCAAGAGAGAGAAGAGCAGCAGACAGCAACGAGCAGAAGAGAAGCAAGCAAAAGGAGAGGAGCCAAAGAGCAGCAGCAGAGATGTTCCATGCAGAAGTGTAGAGCATGAAGCGCAAGCCGCAAAGCAGAGAAAGCAGGGGAGAAAAGCAAAAGAGCAAGGCAGAAAAGGCAAAGGCAGCAAGAAGAAAAGAAAAAGCAGCAGCAGAGAGAAGAAGCAAACAGCTGCTAGAAAAACAGCAAAGAGTAGTGCAAGAGCAAAAGCTTAGTAGCAGAGCAGCAAAAGAGCCAAGAAAGAATGAAGCAAAAAAAAGAAGAGAGAAGCAAGAGGAGACGAAGCAGCAAGCAGCAGCAGCAAAGAGCTAGAGCAAAGGCAGCGAAAGAAGCAGCAATAGAGCAGCAGAGTGAGAGCTGCAAGCAAGGAAAGCAGAGGAAAGAGAAGAGACGCTAGCAAAGAGAAAACCTATCAGAAGCAGCAAAAAAAAGGAGAACTGCTAATGCTAAGAGCAGAGAAGAAAGCAGACAGCTAGAGAAAAGCTGAGCAGAAAGCAGAAGCACAGAGCAGAGCGCAACAGGCAAGAAAAGAGAAAGAGAGCTAGCAGGAGAAGCAGAGCAGAGCAAGAGAGAGCAAGTGCAAAAAGCAAGCAAAAGAGGAAAGCAAGAGAGGAAGAAGGAAGTGCAAGAAAGAATGAAGAGCAAATGCGAATGCAACAGAGCAGAAAGAAAAGCAGCAGCAGGAAGAAGAAAGCAGCAAAAAACAAAGAGAGAGCAGCCAAGAAGCATGAAGTAAGCAGAAAGGAGAGTATGAAGAGAAAGCAGAGAAGAGCAGCTAAGAAAAAGAGAAAGCAGCCAGCAGAGAGCAGAGCAAGAAGCAAGCAAAGGAGAAGCAGAAGAGAGAGAAAAAGAGAAGCAAGAAAGGACAGGAGCAAGCAAAGCAGAGACAAGAAGAGAGAAGAAAGGAAGAGAGAAAGCCAAGAAAGCAAAGCAGAGCAAGCAGAGAAGGAAGAGATAGCAGAGCAAGAAGAGAAGCAGAGAGAGGAAGAAGAGCAGCAAAGAAACGCTAGAGCTGCAAGCAATGAAGACTAGAGCAGAGAACAGCAGGCGAGAGCAGAAGATAGAGAGAGCAAGAGAAGCAAAAAGCAGCAAGAGAGAGCAGAGCAGAAAAGGAGGCAGAGACAGAAGAAAGAGCAGAGAGCAGCGGTAGAGAAAAGAACGAAGCAAAAGAAGAGTGAAAGAAGCGAGGAGGAAAATAAGCAAGGCAAAGAGCGGGCAGAAAGAGCAGCAGCAAGAGAGCAAGAGAGAGGAAGCAGAGAAAAGCAAGTGCAAGCAAGAGTGGAGAAAGATAAGCAAGCAGAAGAAGCAGGAGAAAATAAAACATAGAAGCAGAAGAGAGGGAGAGCAGCAGAGAAGCAGCAAGAGAAGTGAAAGGAGCAAAGAGACAAAAAGAGCAGAGCAGCAGAAAAGAAGCAGAGCAAAGAAAGGAGCCAATCGAGAAGAAAGAGAAGAGCCCAAGACCAGCAGGAGAAGAGGAGAGAGCACGAAGAGCAGAGAAAAAGGCAGACAGAGAGGGGGGGTGGGGAAAAGAGGAGAGCAGCAAAGAAGAGCAAGATAGAGCAGCAAAGCGGATAGAGAGAAGCAGAGAGGCAGAAAAGAGAAAGAGAGAAGAGAGAAGAAGCAGAAGAGGCAAAGAGAAGCAGAGAGAGAAGAATCGGTCGATGCAGCAGTTGAGCACCCAGCAGAATGAGTAAAAAAGAGCAGAGAAGGCAGAAGAGACGAGCAAAAAGCAAGCAAGAGCAAAGAGAGCAAAAAAGCAAGTGAGAGAGAGCATAGAGGCAGGAGCAGACAGCAGCAAGCCGAAAGCAAAGGCAGCGGAGAAGAAAGACAGGAAGGAATGCAAGAGCAGCAGAAGAGCGAAAAGGAGGAAGAGCAAGAAGAGAGAAGAGCAGAAGAGTAGAGAAGAAGAAGGGCAGAGCAGATGAAAGAGAAGAGAAAGAAGAGCAAGCAGCATAAGCAGAGCAAAGAGAAGATAGAGAAAAGAGCTGACAGCAAGCAGAACATAGACAAGAAGCAAAAATAGCAAAGCAAGCAAGCAAAGCGAAGAAGCAAGAAAAGCAAAAGGGAGAATCAAAAGCAGAGAAGCCAAGAAGGAGCGAAGCAAAAAGGGAGAAAAAAAGAGCAGAAATGCAGAGCAAAGAGCAGCAGAGCAAAAGAGAAAGCAGAGAGAAGAAAAAAAGCAAGAAAGAGGGGAAGAGCCAGAGCAAGAGAAACAGAGAATAGCAAGCAAGAAAGAGAAACAGAGCAGAGAAGAGAAGCAGCAGACAGATAGCAAGAGCAGCCAGCAGAATGCAAAGAGAGCTAGCAGCAAGCAGAAGAATGAGCAAGCTGAAGTGCAGAGCAAACACGCAGCATAAAGTAGAAGCTTAGCAGGCAGGAAAAGAGCAAGCAGCAGAGGAAAAGCAAGCTAGCAGAGAGAGCAAGAAAAAGAGAAAAGAGAGGAAAAGAGTAACAAAAATAGAGAGAAGGAAAAGAGAAGCAAGTAGCAACAGTAAGAGAAAGAGAGAGCACAGGAGAGAGCGAGAGCAGAGAAGAGAGAGAGAGCAAAGAAGCAAGAGAGAGAAGCAGAGGACAGAGAGCAGAGGAGCAAAGACAGCATGAAGAGAGCAGCAGCGCAAAGAGAAACAGCAGAAAATGAAGAGAGCATGAGCAGAGCAGCAGAGAGAAGAGAGCAAGCGAAGAAGCAGCAGAGCGCAGGCAGCAAGGGAAGCAAGAGAGAAAAAGAAGAGCTAGCGAAGAGCAAAGAGAGCAGAAAGCAGAAAGAAGCAGAGAGAGCCCAAGAGAAGAGCAAGAAAGCAGCAGGCAAGAGATAGAGAAGCAAGCAAAAGCAGAGCAGAAAGGAAGAGAGTAGAAGAGCAAAGCAAAGAAGAAGAGAGAGTGAGAGTGAGAGCGGAAAGATGCAGAGCGAGAGCAAGCAGAGCAAAGAGCAGCATGCAAGTCAGAGAAAAAAAAGCAGCAAGCTAAAAAGTAGAGCAGCTAAGAAAGAAGCAGAGCAGCCAGGAAGAAAAGTAAAGCAAGCAAGGAAGCAACCGAGAAGCAGAGAGAAGAGCAGACGCAGAGAAAAGAGAAAAGCAGAGCAGAGAGCAAGCAAGCAAGCAGAGAAAGAAGAGCAGCTGCAGAAGGGCCAAGAAAAAGAGGCTAGAGAAAGAGAGCAAAGCAAAAGGAGAGAAAAGAGAGAATAGCAAGAGAGAAGCAGTAGAGCAAGCATGCAAATGCAGGAGAGAAGAAAAGAGAAGAAGAAGAAGTGAGAGAAGAGTAGAAGAAGATGACAGGAGCACAGAGAAAGCAGCAGGGGAGAGAGCAAGAAGAAACAGCAGAATAAGAAAGGCAAGAAGAGCAGAAAGAAGCAAGGAGAGCAAGAAAAGATAAAGATGCAGGAAGCAAGAGCAGAAGCAAGATGAGCGAAAGAAAGAGAGCAAGGATGGCAGAGAAGCAGAAGCATAAAGAAGAAGACGGTCGCAAGGCAAAAGCAGGAGATAAAAGCAAGCATAAGGAGAGAATAGAAAAGAGAGCAAAAGAGTAAAGAAGCGAGAGAGCAGAAGAAAAAACAGAGCAGCAGAAAAGAGTGAGAGATGAAGAAAAAGCAAAGCAAGAGAAGAAAAGAAGCATAGAAGAAGAGCAAAAAAAAGCGCAAGAGCAGCAGCAAACGCAAAGAAAAAAGCAAAGAGAAGAGAAAGCAGAAGAAGCAGCACGAGAAAAAAAGCAGAAAAAGAGAAGCAAAAGCCCAAAGGCAGCATGGTAAAGGAGAAGAGAAAGCAGATGAGCCGCAAGAGACAAGAAAAGAAAAGCAAGAAGCAGTAGCAGCTGTAGCAAAGAGAAAAGAAGGAAGAAAAAAAGCAAACGCAATGAAGCAGAGAGAAGCAAGGCAGAAGATAGGCAGCCAGAGAGAAGTAAAAAGAGCAGAGCATCAGAGAAAGCAAAGAGAAAGAGAGAGAGGGATGAGCAAAGCAGCAAGAGCAATAGAGAGAGACAAGATAAAGAGGAGCAGAAAGAGAGCAAAAGAAAGAGAGAGAGAGAAGAAGAGCAGAGAAGCAGAGAAAGAGCAGTAGCAGAAAGAGCAGAGAAGAAGAGCAAAGAGGTAGGCAGTATGACGAAAGAAGATAAAGAAGAAAGAAGAGAAGCAGCTAGAAAGAGCAGCAGAGAAAAGCAAGAAAAGAGCAGAAAGAAGAGAAGATGAAAGCCAAAAAGAATGAAAAAGAAGCAAGAAGAAGAGAGAGAGCAAAGAAAAAAAGAAAGGAAAAGAAGTAAAGCAAAAAGCTAAGAGCCCAGAGAGCAAAAGACGAGAGAAGCAGAAAAAGAGAGAGCAGAGAAGGGAGACAGTAAAATAAGAGAGAAGAGAAGCAGAGCAAAAGGCAGAGAAAGAGCAGCTAGAAGAGCAAAAGAAAGAATAAGAGCAGGAGAAGAGAGAAAATTAGCAGAGAAGAGAGAAGAGACGAGCAGCAGAAGCAAGATAAGCTAGAGATAGCAGCAGATGCCAGGCAGCAGGCAGAGAAAGAGCAAGAGCCAGTAGAAGAGCGAGCAAAAGCACAAAAGAGAGAGCAGAAGAAGAGTAAGAATAAGAGAAAAGGCAGCTAAGAGCAAAGAGAAGAGAGAAAGCAAAGAGAAAATAAAGAACAAGAGCAAGCAGGGAGAGGCAAGAGCAAGAGAAGAGCAGAGAGCAGAGCTAGCAAGAAGGAGCAATAGCAGAGAGAGGCAGAGGAAAAGAAGAAAGCAGAGAGTAGCAAGAGAAGAGCAAGAGCAAGCAAGCAGAAAGAAAGTGGCAGCACGGGAGAGCAGGGCAAGAAGAGAAGCAAAGAAGGAGAAGAGAAGCAGAACAAAAAGGCAACGAGAGCGCAGAGAGAGAAATATACAGAGCAAAGAAGAGGAGAATCGCAGAGCCAGAGCGCAGCAAGCAAGAGAAAAAGCAGAGAGAGAAGATAGGAGCAAGCAGCACAATGGAGCAAGCAGAGGAAAGAGCAGTAGAAGAGAGAGAAGCAAAAGAGAAAGAAAGTAAAAGAAGCAAAAAGAAGAAGAAGAGAAGAGAAAGAGAATGGAAAGAAGAAGAAGCAGGAGAGCGAAGAAGCAGAGGATAAGCAAGAGAAAAGCAAGCTAGAGAGAGAGCAAGCAGAAGCAAAGAGAGCAGAGCAGAGAGGCAGCAGAGAAAGCAGCAGAGCAATTGACAGCAAGCAGTAGAGCAGAAGCGCCTAAAAGAGAGAGCTGGGCAAAGAGAAGCTAAGCAGCAAAAGAAAAAAAGAGAAGTCTGCAGAAAGACGTTTAAGAGATGAGAGCAGAAGAGCATAGAAGAAAACAAGAGAGGAAACAAAAAAAAAGAAGGGAGAGAGAGAAAGAGTAGCAGAAAGAGCACAAGAAAGAGCAGAGCAGCAATGGCATGCAAAAGCAAAAGAGAGCAGAAGAAGCATAGGAAAGAAAAAGGCAGCAGAAGAGGGAAAAGAGGGGGGGAAAACGAGAGCAAAAAGAGAAAAAGGGAGAGAAGAGAAGAGCAAAGAAAAAAGCAAGCAGACCCGCTAGCAAAGGAAGGGAGAGAAGAGAAAAAAGAGCAGAGAGCGAGAAGGCAAAGCAAGCAGCAAGAGCAAGAGCAAAAGAGAGAAAGAGAAGAAAAAGAAAGAGAATAAGAGGAAATAGAAGCAAGAAGAGCAAGAGCAAGAAGAAGAAAGAGGGGCAGGGAAAGGCAAGCAAAAAGAGCAGAAAAGAGAGAAGGGAGGAGGGAGGGAAAAGAAGAAGAGAAGGAGAGGAAGAGAAGAGGGAGGGGGGGGAGAAGGAGAAGAGGGAAGAGGGGGGGGAAAAGGCAGGAGAAGGAGAGGGAGAAAGGAGAGAGCAAGGGGGGGAGAGAAAGAGAGAAGGAGGAGGGAAGGGGAAAGGAGAAGAGAAGAGGAGAAAGAAGAGAGGAGGAGAGAGGGAAGGAGGAGGGGGGGGGAGAAGAGGGAGGAGGGGGAAAGGGAGAAGGAGGAGGGGAGCAGGAGGGGAGGAGAGAAAGGGGGAGGGAGGAGGGGGAGGAGGGAGAGAGAGGGAAGAAGGGAAGGGGAAAGGGAAGAGGAGGGAGAGGAGGAGAGGAGGAGAGAGGGGAGGGAAGGGGAAGGGAGGGAAAGGAGGGAGGCAGAGGGAAGAGAGAGAAGGGGCAGAGAGGGGAGGGGGAGAGGGGAGGGCAGAGGGAGAGCAGGGGAGGAGGAGGGGAGAGGAGAGAGGAACAGAAGGAGGAGAAGAAAGGGGGGAGGGGAGGCAAGGGGGACAGAGGAGGGGGAGGAGGAGGGGAGAGGAAGGAGGGGAGAGAAGAGAGGAGGAAGAGGAAGAGCAGGGGGGGGGGGGAAGAGGGAAGGAGGAGAAGGGAGGGGAGGAAGGGGGGGGAAGGGGAAGAGAGGGGAGGGAGGAAGAGGAGGGGAGGAAAGAAAGGAGGGAGGCAGGGAAAAGAAGGGGCAAGAAGAGGGAAGGGAAGGGGAGGGGGAGGGGAAGAGGGAAAGGGGAGGAAGAGGAGGAGGAGGGAGAGGAGGAGGACAGAGGAGGAAGAGGGGGGGAGAAGGGGAAGAAGGCAGAGGGGAGGAGAAAGAGGAGGGAGCAGGGGAGGAGAGAGGAGGAGAAGGAGGAGGGAGAAGAAAGGGGAGGAGAGAGGGAAAAGAGGGAAGGGGAGGAGAAGGCAGGGAAGGAGGAGAGGAGACAAAGAGGGAGGAAGGGAGGGAGGAGAGGAAGGGGAAGGCAGGGGAGAGAGACAGGGGAAGGAGGGGAGAAGAGGGGAGGGGGAACAGAGGAGAAAGAAGAGGGAGGAGAGGGGCAGGAGGGGAGGGGAAGAAGAGGGAGGAAGAGGGGAGGAAGGAGGAGGGGGAGGGCAGGGAGGAGGGCAGGAGGAGAAGGAGAGGGAAGGAGAAGGAAGGAGGGGAGGAGGGGAGAGGGAGGAGGAGGGGAAGGAAAAGAGAGGGGAAGGACAGGAGGGACAGGGGAGAGGAAGGGGAGGAAGGGGGGAGAGGGAGAAGAAGGAGAGGGAGAGGGGAAAAGCAGCAAAGAAGGGGGAGAGAAAGGAGAGAGAGGGGAGGGAGGAAGAGGGAGGAGAAGAGGGAAGCAAGAAGGAGAAGAGGACAGGGGAAGCAGCAGGAGGGAGGGGGAGGAGAGGGGCAAGAGGGCGGAGGAGGCAAGAGGGGGGGGAGGGAGAGAAGAGGAAGAGGGGGAAAAAGGAAGGGCAGAGGGAAGAGAAGGGCAGAGGGAAAAAGGGGAGGGAGGGGAGAAGAAGGGGAAGAGAGGAGGAGAGGGCAGGAGGGAGGAAGAGGGAGAGGGAGAGGAGGGAAGAGAGAGGGAAGGAAGGGAGGGGAGGAAAAGAAAGGGGGGGGAGGGGGGAAAGGAGAGGGAGGGGGAGGAAAAGGGGGGGAAGGGGGGGGAGAAAGGAAGGGGGAAAAGGGGGAGGGAGGGAAGGCGGAAAAAGGGGAAGGGGAGGAGGGGGAGGGGAAGGGGGGGGGGGGAGGGGGAAGGAGGGGAAAAGGGGGAAAA
>NW_026994061.1:0-8341 GCF_028769735.1 Zonotrichia leucophrys gambelii
AAACCAGCCAACTTGGCACTGGTGCCACTTTCATCTGGGAACCATCCTGCGTATCGTGGATTTTCAGGAGCCAGCCGGCCACTCCCAGCCACAGGCCCCCGAACACAACCACGGTCCTTTTCCCTGGCAAACAAAACTACCCCCCCGCTTTGGCTGGAGATTGCAGGAGCCACTTGACCTATCAAACCAGCCCGACTTGACACTGGTGCCACCTTTCATCTGGGAACCATCCTGCGTATCGTGGATTTTCAGGAGCCAGCCGGCCACTCCCAGCCACAGGCCCCCGAACACAAACTACGGCACTTTTCCCTGGAAGTAAAACTGACCTGCCGGTCATCTGGCTGGCAGATTGCAGGAGCCACTTTCCTCTATCTATCCAGCCCGACTTGGCACTGGTGCCACCTTTTATCTGGGAACCATCCTGCGTATCGTGGATTTTCAGGAGCCAGCCGGCCTCTCCCAGCCACAGGCCCCCGAACACAAACCACGGCCCTTTTCCCTGGCAAAAAAAACTCACCCTCCCCGTTCTGGCTGGCAGATTGCAAAGGAGCACTTCCCTCTATCAAACCAGCCGACTTCGGCACTGGTGCCAACCTTCATCTGGGAACCATCCTGCGTATCGTGGATTTTCAGGAGCCAGCCGGCCACTCCCAGCCACAGGCCCCCAAACACAAACACGGCCCCTTTTCCTGGAATTAAAACTGACCTGCCCATCTTCTGGCGGCAGACTGAGGAGCACTTGCCTCTTCAAACCAGCCAACTCGGCACTGGTGCCACATTTCATCTGGGAACCATCCTGCGTATCGTGGATTTTCAGGAGCCAGCCGGCCACTCCCAGCCACAGGCCCCCGAACACAAACCACGGCCTTTTCCCTGGCAAACAAAACTCACCCGCCCGCTTTGGCTGGCAGATTGCAGGAGCCACTTCCCCATATCAAACCAGCCCGATTCGACACTGGTGCCACCTTTCATCTGGGAACCATCCTGCGTATCGTGGATTTTCAGGAGCCAGCCGGCCACTCCCAGCCACAGGCCCCCGAACACAAACACGGCACTTTTCCCTGAAGTAAAAAACTGACCTGCCGTCATCTGGCTGGCAGATTGCAGGAGCCACTTTCCTCTATCTAATCCAGCCCGACTTGGCACTGGTGCCACTTTATCTGGGAACCATCCTGCGTATCGTGGATTTTCAGGAGCCAGCCGGCCTCTCCAGCCACAGGTCCCCGAACACAAACCACGGCCCTTTTCCCTGGCAAACAAAACTACCGCCCGTTCTGGCTGGCAGTTTGCAGGAGCCACTTCCCTCTATCAAACCAGCCGACTTGCACTGGTGCCACCATTCATCTGGGAACCATCCTGCGTATCGTGGATTTTCAGGAGCCAGCCGGCCACTCCCAGCCAAAGGTCCCCAAACAAATACTACGGCCCTTTTCCCTGGAAGTAAGACTGACCTGCCCATCTTCTGGCTGGAAGATTGCAGGAGCCACTTGCCTCTATCAAACCAGCCCGACTCGGCACTGGTGCCACCTTTCATCTGGGAACCATCCTGCGTATCGTGGATTTTCAGGAGCCAGCCGGCCACTCCCAGCCACAGGCCCCCGAACAAAAACCACGGCCTTTTCCCTGGCAAACAAAACTCACCCGCCCCGCTTCTGGCTGGCAGATTGCAGGAGCCACTTCCCCATATCAAACCAGCCCAACTCGGCACTGGTGCCACCTTTCATCTGGGAACCATCCTCGTATTGTGGATTTTCAGGAGCCAGCCGGCCATCCCAGCCACAGGCCCGAACACAAACACGGCCTTTTCCCTGGCAAAAAAACTCCCACCGCTCTGGCTGGAAGATTGCAGGAGCCACTTGACTCTATCAAACCAGCCCGACTCGACACTAGTGCCACATTTCATCTGGGAACCATCCTGCGTATTGTGGATTTTCAGGAGCCAGCCGGCCACTCCAAGCCACAGGACCCCAAACACAAACCACGGCCCCTTTCCCTGGAATCAAATCTGACCTGACCATCTTCTGGCAGGCAGATTGCAGGAGCCACTTGCCTCTATCAATCCAGCCCGACTTGTCATCGGTGCCACCTTTCATCTGGGAACCATCCTGCGTATCATGGACTTTCAGGAACCAGCCGGGCACTCCCAGCCACAAGTCCCCAAACAAACACTACGGCCCTTTTCCCTGGAAGTAAAACTGACCTGCCCATCATCTAGCTGACACATTGCAGGAGCCACTTGCCTCTATCAAACCAGCCCGACTTGGCACTGGTGCCACCTTTCATCTGGGAACCATCCTGCGTATCGTGGATTTTCAGGAGCCAGCCGGCCACTCCCAGCCACAGGCCCCCGAACAAAAACCACGGCCTTTTTCCCTGGAAGTAAAACTGACCTGCCCGTCATCTGGCTGGCAGATTTCAGGAGCCACATGCCTCTATCAATCCAGCCGATCGGCACTGGTGCCACCTTTCATCTGGGAACCATCCTGCGTATCGTGGATTTTCAGGAGCCAGCCGGCCACTCCCAGCCACAGGCCTCCGAACACAAACCACGGCCCTTTTCCCTGGCAAACAAAACTCACCCGCTCAGCTTCTGGCTGGCAGATTGCAGGAGCCACTTCCCATATCAAACCAGCCCGACTCGGCACTGGTGCCACCTTTCATCTGGGACCATCCTGCGTATCGTGGATTTTCAGGAGCCAGCCGGCCACTCCCAGCCACAGGCCCCCAAACACAAACTACGGCCCTTTTCCCTGGAAGTAAAACTGACCTTCCCATCTTCTGGCTGGTAGATTGCAGGACCCACTTCCCTCTATCAAACCCGCCCGACATGGCACTGGTGCCACCTTTCATTGGGAACATCCTGCGTATCGTGGATTTTCAGGAGCCAGCCGGCCACTCCCAGCCACAGGTCCCCAAACACAAACTACGGCCTTTTCCCTGGAATAAAACTGACCTGCCCGTCTTCTGGCTGGCAGATTGCAGGAGCCACTTGCTCTATCAAACCAGCCCAGACTGGCAAATGGTGCCACTTTCATCTGGGAACCATCTGCGTATCGTGGATTTTCAGGAGCCAGCCGGCCACTCCCGCCACAGGCCCCGAACACAAACCACGGCCTTTTCCTGGCAACAAAACTCACCCGCCCCGCTTCTGGCTGGCAGATGGCAGGAGCCACTTCCCCATATAAAACCAGCCCGACTCGGCACTGGTGCCACCTTTCATCTGGGAACCATCCTGCGTATCGTGGATTTTCAAGAGCCAGCCGGCCACTCCCAGCCACAAGCCCCGAACAGAAACCACGGCCCTTTTCCCTGGAAGTAAACTGACCTGCCCGTCATCTGGTGGCAGATTTCAGGAGCCCCTGCTCTATCAATCCAGCCTGACTCGGCACTGGTGCCACCTTTCATCTGGGAACCATCCTGCGTATCGTGGATTTTCAGGAGCCAGCCGGCCACTCCAGCCCAGCCACGAACACAAACCACGGCCCTTTTCCCTGGCAAACAAAACTCACCCGCGCTTCTGGCTGGCAGATTGCAGGAGCCACTTCCCCATATCAAACCAGCCCGACTCGGCACTGGTGCCACCTTTCATCTGGGAACCATCCTGCGTATCGTGGATTTTCAGGAGCCAGCCGGCACTCCCAGCCACAGGCCCCCAAACACAAACTACGGCCCTTTTCCCTGGAAGTAAAACTGACCTTCCCATCTTCTGGCTGGTAGATTGCAGGACCCACTTCCCTCTATCAAACCCGCCCGACATGGCACTGGTGCCACCTTTCATCTGGGAACCATCCTGCGTATCGTGGATTTTCAGGAGCCAGCCGGCCACTCCCACACACAGGTCCCCAAACAAATACTACGGTCCTTTTCCCTGGAAGTAAAACTGACCTGCCCGTCATCTGGCTGGCAGATTGCAGGAGCCACTTGCCTCTATCAATCCAGCCCGACTCGGCACTGGTGCCACCATTCATCTGGGAACCATCCTGCGTATCGTGGATTTTCAGGAGCCAGCCGGCCACTCCCAGCCACAGGCCCCCGAACAGAAACCACGGCCCATTTCCCTGGCAAACAAAACTCACCCGCGCCGCTTCTGGCTGGCAGATTGCAGGAGCCACTTCCCCATATCAAACCAGCCCGACTCGGCATTGGTGCCACCTTTCATCTGGGAACCATCCTGCGTATCGTGGATTTTCAGGAGCCAGCCGGCCACTCCCAGCCACAGGCCCCCGAACACAAACCACGGTCCTTTTCCCTGGCAAACAAAACTAACCAACCCCGCTTCTGGCTGGAAGATTGCAGGAGCCACTTGACTCTATCAAACCAGCCCGATTCGACACTGGTGCCACCTTTCATCTGGGAACCATCCTGCGTATCGTGGATTTTCAGGAGCCAGCCGGCCACTCCCAGCCACAGGCCCCCGAACACAAACCACGGCCCATTTCCCTGGCAACAAAACCCACCCCGCCCCGCTTCTGGCTGGCAGATTGCAGGAGCCACTTCCCCATATCAAACCAGCCCGACCTGGCACTGGTGCCACCTTTCATCTGGGAACCATCCAGCGTATCGTGGATTTTCAGGAGCCAGCCGGCCACTCCCAGCCACAGGCCCCCAAACACAAACTACGGCCCCTTTCCCTGGAATTAAAACTGACCTGCCCATCTTCTGGCTGGCAGATTGCAGGAAACACTTGGCTCTCTCAAACCAGCCCAACTTTGCACTGGTGCCACCTTTCATCTGGGAACCATCCTGCGTATTGTGGATTTTCAGGAGCCAGCCGGCCACTGCCAGCCACAGGCCCCCGAACACAAACCACGGCCCTTTTCCCTGGTAAACAAAACTTACCCACCCGCTTCTGGCTGGCAGATTGCAGGAGCCACTTGCCTCTATCAAACCAGCCTGACTTGGCACTGGTGCCACCTTTCATCTGGGAACCATCCTGCGTATCGTGGATTTTCAGGAGCCAGCCGGCCTCTCCCAGCCACAGGCCCCCGAACACAAACCACGGCCCTTTTCCCTGGCAAACAAAACTCACCCTCCCCGTTTCTGGCTGGCAGATTGCAAAGGACACTTCCCTCTATCAAACCAGCCCGACTTGGCACTGCTGCCACCTTTCATCTGGGAACCATCCTGCGTATCGTGGATTTTCAGGAGCCAGCCGGCCACTCCCAGCCACAGGCCCCCAAACACAAACTGCGGCCCCTTTTCCTGGAATTAAAACTGACCTGCCCATCTTCTGGCGGGCAGACTGCAGGAAGCACTTGGCTCTCTCAAACCAGCCCAACTTGGCACTGCTGCCACTTTTCATCTGGGAACCATCCTGCGTATCGTGGATTTTCAGGAGCCAGCCGGCCACTCCCAGCCACAGGCCCCCGAACACAAACCACGGACCTTTTCCCTGGCAAACAAAACTCACCCGCCCCGCTTCTGGCTGGCAGATTGCAGGAGCCACTTCCCCATATCAAACCAGCCCGACTTGACACTGGTGCCACCTTTCATCTGGGAACCATCCTGCGTATCGTGGATTTTCAGGAGCCAGCCGGCCACTCCCAGCCACAGGCCCCCGAACACAAACCACGGCCCTTTTCCCTGGAAGTAAAACTGACCTGCCCGTCTCCTGGCTGGCAGATTGCAGGAGCCACTTGCCTCTATCAATCCAGCCCGACTCGGCACTGGTGCCACCTTTCATCTGGGAACCATCCTGCGTATCGTGGATTTTCAGGAGCCAGCCGGCCACTCCCAGCCACAGGCCCCGAACACAAACCACGGCCCTTTTCCCTGGCAAACAAAACTCACCCGCTCGCTTCTGGCTGGCAGATTGCAGGAGCCACTTCCCCATATCAATCCAGCCCGACTCGGCACTGGTGCCACCTTTCATCTGGGAACCATCCTGCGTATCGTGGATTTTCAGGAGCCAGCCGGCCACTCCCAGCCACAGGCCCCAACACAAACTACGGCCCTTTTCCCTGGAAGTAAAAACTGACAAACACGGCCTTTTCCTGGAAAAAACTACCCGCCCGCTTCTGGCTGGAAGATTGCAGGAGCCACTTCCCTATCAAACCAGCCCGACTCGGCACTGGTGCCACCTTTCATCTGGGAACCATCTGCGTATCGTGGATTTTCAGGAGCCAGCCGGCACTCCCAGCCACAGGCCCCAACACAAACCACGGCCTTTTCCTGGAAAAAAACTCACCGCCCGCTTCTGGCTGGAAGATTGCAGGAGCCACTTCCCTATCAACCAGCCGACTCGGCATGGTGCCACTTTCATCTGGGAACCATCCTGCGTATCGTGGATTTTCAGGAGCCAGCCGGCCACTCCCAGCCACAGGCCCCCGAACACAAACCACGGCCTTTTCCCTGGCAAACAAAACTCACCCGCCCCGTTCTGGCTGGAAGATTGCAGGAGCCACTTGCCTCTATCAAACCAGCCCGACTCGCACTGTGCCACCTTTCATCTGGAAACCATCCTGCGTTATCGTGGATTTTCAGGAGCCAGCCGGCCACTCCCAGGCACAGGCCCCAAACACAAACACGCCCTTTCCCTGGCAAATCAAAACTACCCTGCCCCTGCTTCTGGCTGGCAGATTGCAGGAGCCACTTGCCTCTATCAAACCAGCCCGACTTGGCACTGGTGCCACCTTTCATCTGGGAACCATCCTGCGTATCGTGGATTTTCAGGAGCCAGCCGGCCACTCCCAGCCACAGGCTCCACAACAATCTACGGCCCTTTCCCTGGAATTAAAACTGACCTGCCCATCATCTGGCTGGCAGATTGCAGGAGCCACTTGCCTCTATCAATCCAGCCCGACTCGGCACTGGTGCCACCTTTCATCTGGGAACCATCCTGCGTATCGTGGATTTTCAGGAGCCAGCCGGCCACTCCCAGCCACAGGCCCCCAAACACAAACTACGGCCCTTTTCCCTGGAAGTAAAACTGACCTGCCCGTCATCTGGCTGGCAGATTTCAGGAGCCACTTGCCGGTATCAATCCAGCCTGTATTGGCACTAGTGCCACCTTTCATCTGGGAACCATCCTGCGTATCGTGGATTTTCAGGAGCCAGCCGGCCACTCCCAGCCACAGGCCCCGAACACAAACCACGGCCCTTTTCCCTGGCAAACAAAACTCATCCGCCCCGCTTCTGGCTGGCAGATTGCAGGAGCCACTTCCCTCTATCAAACCAGCCCGACTCGGCACTGGTGCCACCTTTCATCTGGGAACCATCCTGTGCATCGTGGATTTTCAGGAGCCAGGCGGCCACTCCCAGCCACAGGCTCCAAACAATACTACGGCCCTATTCCCTGGAATAAAACTGACCTGCCCATCTGGCTGGCAGATTGCAGGAGCCACTTGCCTCTATCAACCAGCCCGACTTGGCACTGGTGCCACCTTTCATCTGGGAACCATCCTGCGTATCGTGGATTTTCAGGAGCCAGCCGGCCACTCCCAGCCACAGGCCCCCAAACACAAACTACGGCCCTTTTCCCTGGAAATAAAACTGACCTGCCCCATCTGGCTGGCAGATTGCAGGAGCCACTTGCTCTATCAATCCAGCCCGACTGGCACTGGTGCCACCTTTCATCTGGGAACCATCCTGCGTATCGTGGATTTTCAGGAGCCAGCCGGCCACTCCCAGCCACAGGCCCCAAACACAAACACGGCCCTTTTCCCTGGAAAAAAACTACCGCCCGCTTCTGGCTGGCAGATTGCAGGAGCCACTTCCCTCTATCAAACCAGCCCGATTGGCACTGTGCCACCTTTCATCTGGGAACCATCCTGCGTATCGTGGATTTTCAGGAGCCAGCGGCCACTCCCAGCCACAGGCCCCCGAACACAAACACGGCCCTTTTCCCTGGCAAACAAAACTCCACCCGCCCCGCTTCTGGCTGGCAGATTGCAGGAGCCACTTCCTCATATCAAACCAGCCCGACTGGCACTGGTGCCACCTTTCATCTGGGAACCATCCTGCGTATCGTGGATTTTCAGGAGCCAGCCGGCCACTCCCAGCCACAGGCCCCCGAACACAAACCACGGCCTTTTCCCTGGCAAACAAAACTAACCCGCCCGCTTCTGGCTGGCAGATTGCAGGAACCACTTCCCTATCAAACCAGCCCGATTGACACTGGTGCCACTTTCATCTGGAAACCATCTGCGTATCGTGGATTTTCAGGAGCCAGCCGGCCATCCCAGCCACAGGCCCCAAACAAAAACTACGGGCCCTTTCCCTGGAAGTAAAACTGACCTGCCCATCTTCTGGCTGGCAGATTGCAGGAGCCACTTGCCTCTATCAAACCAGCCCGACTCGGCACTGGTGGCCACCTTTTCATCTGGGAACCATCCTGCGTATC
>NW_026994062.1:0-8338 GCF_028769735.1 Zonotrichia leucophrys gambelii
CTCCTCTGCAACATCCAGTGGCCCCTAACACAAACCACCTTCGAAGTAAACGACCTGCCATCGTTCTGGGAACCATCTGCGAGCCTGACTTACCAACCCGACGCCACTCCCCCTGGCCCCAAACAATACCGCCCGTTTTCGAAAAACGAGCCTGCTCCACACGCCCCTGGCACTGCAACTAAACACCGCCTCTTCACAGCCCGACTTGCACTGCCCACCTGGCATGGCACACCCACTGTCTTTCAGACCGGCCGCACTCACCCAAGCCCCTAACAATTACGGCCCTTCCCTGGAATTAAAGCCGCCTGCCCATCTTCCGCTGCATTGCCGGAGCAACTTGGCTCTATCACACCTACAACTCACACTGGGCCCCCTTGGGTCGGAACCCCTGGACATGATTTCAGGAGCCTGCGCATCCCAGCCACGCCCCGACCAAAACCACGGCCATTCCAATCGTATACAAAACTCAGCTGCCACTTCGGCTGCAGTCCAAGACCACTTGCCTTTCCCGAACAACACCAGTGCCCATTTTATCTGGGAACCATCCTGCCTATCGCGGATTACAGGAGCCACTTGTCCATCCGGGCCAACGCCGCAACACAAACCCGGTCTTTCCGGCATAACAACGCTGCCCCTCGGCGCAGATTGCGGACACTTCCTAAACAAACCAGCCCGTCTTGGCATGGAGCCACGATCCTCTGGCTCTTATCGCTTCAGGGCCGGCCCCACACAGGCCCCCACATATACGCCCTTTCCCTGGAAAAAAAAAACCAGCTCCCGCTCGCCCGAAAGCTACCACGGACCCTTTTCCCTGGAATAAACAGCCCTTGGCTCTGGTGCGTTTTCATGGGACCATTCGCCTTGATTAGAGCCATTGGCCATCCACCAGGCCCCTAACACAAACTACGAGCCTTTTAAGTGGAGTAAAACTGCCTCCCATTTCTGGCGCATTGCACGGCCCTTGCTCTATAAACCAGCCCGACTTGGCACTGGTCCCATTGGTCGGGAAATATCCTGCGCGGCGTGGATTTCAGGAGCCTCCGCCACTCAACCACTGGACCCGACACAACACCGGCCCATTTCCGGCAACAAATCTCACCGCCTGCTTCGGCTCGTGCAGACCCACTTGGTCTATCAACAGCCACTGCACTGTGCCCTTCATTGGAACCTGCGTATGTGGATTTTAGGAGCGCGCCACTCCAGCCAAGGCCACAAACATATACACGGCCTTTTCCTGACTAACAAACTCAGTGCCCATCTGGGTGGTATTGCCGGAGCCCTTTGACTATCATCCGTTCGACTTGCAGTGGAGCCCCCGAGGAACATCTCTATCGTATTCCAGAGCCAGCCGGCATCCAGCACAGGCCCCCAACACAAACTAGGCCTTTTCCCTAATAAAACTGACTGCCCATCTTCTGTGAATTGCAGGAGAACTTGCCTCTATCAACCAGCCCGACTGGCACGTGCACCATTCACTGGGAACATCCTGCTTCGTGATTTTCGCGCCGACGGCCATCCAGCCACAGGCCCCAAACAAACCACGCCCTTTTCCTGGAAAAAAATCTCAGTTGCCCCTTCTGGTGGCAAATGCAGGAGCCCTGGCTCTATCAAACCGCCCGACTTGGCACTGTCCTTTCACGGAACATCCTGCGACGTGATTTTCAGAGCCGGCGGCATCCCACCACAGCCCAAAAGCCCTTTTCCTGGAAAATACTGCTTTTGGTGAGATGCGACATTGCTCTATCAACAGCCGACTGCCTGGGCCCTTTCTGGAACCATCCGCGGTGGATTAGGCGCGCCCTCCAGCCACAGCCACAACCACGGCCTTCCTACTAAACCACTGCCCCTTCTGGTGGATTGCGGAGCACTTGTCTATAACCAGCGACTGCCGGCCTTGTGGGAACATCCTGCTACGGATTTTCAGAGCCGGCCACCGCAAGCCCCAAACACAACACGGCTTTCCTGGAAAACCGCCCCTTCGGCTGCAGATTGCAGAGCCACTTGCCTCTAAACACCCGACTTGGCACTGGCCACTTATCTGGACCATCCTGCTACTGGATTCAGGAGCCAGCGCATCAGCCACAGCCCAACAAACCACGCCTTTTCCTGAAAAACTCACTGCCCTTCTGTGGATGCAGGAGCCACTTGGCTCTATCAACCAGCCGACTTGGCCTGGTCCTTTTGGGAACATCTGCTCGGATTCAGGCCGTGGCCCTCCACCCAGCCCCACCAAACACGCCTTTTCTGAAGTAAATGCCTGCCCATCTCTGGCTGCAGATTGCGAGCTTGGCTTATCAAACCAGCCGACTTGCCGGTCCCCTTGGGTCGGAACATCCTGCGCGTGGATTTCAGGAGCCGCCGGCCACTCCACCACGCCAACACAACAGCCCTTCCAAAACCCGCCTTCTGGCTGCAGATTGCAGGACCACTTGTCATAACCAGCCGACTGGCACTGGTGCCACTTTCTGGAACATCCTGCTAGTGATTTTCAGGAGCGGCATCCCCCACA
Organism: Zonotrichia leucophrys gambelii; assembly: GCF_028769735.1. Lineage (NCBI taxonomy): Eukaryota > Metazoa > Chordata > Aves > Passeriformes > Passerellidae > Zonotrichia > Zonotrichia leucophrys. The sequence goes on from NW_026994062.1 coordinate 2,510, forward strand.
GCCCAACAAACACGGCCTTCCCTGCAAAAAACTCATGCCCCCTTCTGGTGGTGCGGACCACTTGTCTAACCAGCGACTTGCAGAGGCCATCCAGCCACAGGCCCCTAACACAAACTACGACCCTTTTAGTGGAAGTAAAACTGACCTGCCCATCTTCTGGCTGGCAGATTGCACGAGCCACTGCTCTATCAACAGCCCGACTTGGCACGGTCCCCATTGGGTCCAAAACCTGCGCGCTGGATTTCAGGAGCTGCCGCCACTCCAACCACGGCCCCGAACACACCGCCCTTTCCCGGAAAAAACTCACCTGCCCTCTTCTGGCTGGCAGATTGCAGGACCCACTTGGCTCTATCAAACCAGCCCGACTTGGCACTGGTGCCACCTTTCATCTGGGAACCATCCTGCGATGGTGGATTTTAGGAGCCAGCCGGCCACTCCCAGCCACAGCCACAAACATAACCACGGCCCTTTTCCTGAAACAAACTCGATGCCCACTTCTGGTGGGATTGCCGAGCCACTTGTACTATCAACCAGTCGACTTGGCATGGAGCCCCTTGTGGGAACATCCTGCGTATCGTGGATTTCAGAGCCAGCCGGCCACTCCCAGCCACAGGCCCCCAAACACAAACACGGCCCTTTTCCTGGAAGTAAAACTGACCTGCCCATCTTCTGTGGCAGATTGCAGGAGACACTTGCCTCTATCAACCAGCCCGACTTGGCACTGGTGCCACCATTCAGCTGGGAACCATCCTGCGTATCGTGGATTTTCAGGAGCCGACGGCCACTCCCAGCCACAGGCCCCAAACAATACACGGCCCTTTTCCTGGAAAAAACTCAGTTGCCCGCTTCTGGATGGCAATGCAGGAGCCCTTGGCTCTATCAAACCAGCCGACTGCACTGGTGCCACCTTTCATCTGGGAACCATCCTGCGTATCGTGATTTTCAGGAGCCGCCGGCACTCCCAGCCACAGCCCCAAACACAAACACGCCCTTTTCCCTGGAAGTAAAACTACCTGCCCTCTTCTGCTGGCAGATTGCAGGAGCCACTTGGCTCTATCAACCAGCCGACTTGGCACTGGTCCCCTTGGGTCTGGGAACCATCCTGCGACGTGGATTTTCAGGAGCCGCCGGCCACTCCAGCCCAGCCCCCAACAAAACCACGGCCCTTTTCCCTGAAAAACCACCTGCCCTCTTCTGGCTGGCAGATTGCGGAGCACTTGGCTCTATAACCAGCCCGACTCAGCACTGGTGCCCTTTCTGGGAACCATCCTGCCACGGATTTTCAGGAGCCGCGCCACTCCAGCCACAGCCCCAACAAAACCACGGCCTTTCCCTACAACAAACTCACTGCCCCGCTTCTGGCTGGCAGATTGCAGGAGCCACTTGCTCTATAACCAGCCGACTTGCACTGGTGCCACATTATCTGGACCATCCTGCTATCGGGATTTTCAGGAGCCAGGCCATCCACCAGCCCCCAAACAAAACCACGGCCTTTTCCCTGGAAAAAACTCACTGCCCGCTTCTGCTGGCAGTGCAGGAGCACTTGCTCTCAAACCAGCCCGACTTGGCCTGGTGCCCTTCATCTGGAACCATCCTGCGTTCTGGATTTCAGGAGCCAGCGGCCATCCCAGCCACAGCCCCCAACATAACACGCCCTTTTTAAAAAAAACTCAGCTGCCCCTTCTGGTGGAGTGCAGGAGCCACTTGGCTCTATCCCCCCTTGGTCTGGGAACCATCCTGCGTATCGTGGATTTTCAGGAGCCTGCCGGCCACTCCCAGCCACAGACCCCCGAACATAAACCACGGCCCATTTCCATATCTAACAAAACTCAGCTGCCCCGCTTCTGGCTGGCAGATTGCAGGAGCCACTTGTCTCTATCAAACCAGCCCGACTTGGCACTGGTGCCACCATTCATCTGGGAACCATCCTGCGTATCGTGGATTTTCAGGAGCCAGCGTCCACTCCCAGCCAAGCCCCCAAACACAAAACCACGGCCCTTTTCCCTGGAAAAAAACTCACTGCCCTGCTTCTGGCTGGCAGATTGCAGGAGCCACTTGCCTCTAACAAACCAGCCCGACTTGGCACTGGTGCCACCATTCATCTGGGAACCATCCTGCGTATCGTGGATTTTCAGGAGCCAGCCGGCCATTCCCAGCCACAGGCCCCCAAACATATACCACGGCCCTTTTCCCTGGAAAAAAAACTCAGCTGCCCTGCTTCTGGATGGTTGAGTGCAGGAGCCACTTGGCTCTATCAAACCAGCCCGACTTGGCCCTGGTGCCGGTTTTCATCTGGGAACCATCCTGCGCTGCCTGGATTTTCAGGAGCCAGTTGGCCACTCCCAGCCACAGGCCCCCTAACACAAACTACGACCCTTTTAAGTGGAAGTAAAACTGACCTGCCCATCTTCTGGCTGGCAGATTGCACGAGCCACTTGGCTCTATCAAACCAGCCCGACTTGGCACTGGTTCCCCATTGGGTCCGGGAAATATCCTGCGCGGCGTGGATTTTCAGGAGCCTGCCGGCCACTCCCAACCACTGGACCCCGAACACCAACACCGGCCCATTTCCCGGGCAAACAAATCTCACCTGCCCTGCTTCTGGCTCTCAGATTGCAGGACCCACTTGGCTCTATCAAACCAGCCCGACTTGGCACTGGTGCCACCTTTCATCTGGGAACCATCCTGCGTATGGTGGATTTTAAGGAGCCAGCCGGCCACTCCCAGCCACAGGCCCACAAACATATACCACGGCCCTTTTTCCCTGACTAACAAAACTCAGATGCCCCACTTCTGGGTGGTGTATTGCCGGAGCCACTTTGTACTATCATACCAGTTCGACTTGGCAGTGGAGCCCCCTTGGGTGAGGGAATCATCCTGCGTATCGTGGATTTCCAGAAGCCAGCCGGCCACTCCCAGCCACAGGCCCCCAAACACAAACTACGGCCCTTTTCCCTGGAAGTAAAACTGACCTGCCCATCTTCTGTCTGGCAGATTGCAGGAGACACTTGCCTCTATCAAACCAGCCCGACTTGGCACTGGTGCCACCATTCAGCTGGGAACCATCCTGCGTATCGTGGATTTTCAGCAGCCAGCCGCCATCCCAGCCACAGGCCCCCAAACATATACCACGGCACCTTTTCCCTGGAAAAAAAACTCAGTGCCCGCTTCTGGATGGCAATGCAGGAACCACTTGGCTCTATCAAACCAGCCCGACTGGCACTGGTGCCACCTTTCATCTGGGAACCATCCTGCGTATCGTGGATTTTCAGGAGCCAGCCGGCCACTCCCAGCCACAGACCCCCAAACACAAACTACGGCCCTTTTCCCTGGAAGTAAAACCGACCTGCCCATCTTCTGGCTGGCAGATTGCAGGAGCCACTTGGCTCTATCAAACCAGCCCGACTTGGCACTGGTGCCCACTTGGGTCTGGGAACCATCCTGCGGCGCGTGGATTTTCAGGAGCCAGCCGGCCACTCCCAGCCACAAGGCCCCCGAACAAACCACGGCCCTTTTCCTGGCAAACAAAACTCACAGCCCTCTTCTGGCTGGCAGATTGCAGGAGCCACTTGGCTCTATCAAACCAGCCCGACTCGGCACTGGTGCCACTTTATCTGGGAACCATCCTGCGTATCGTGGATTTTCAGGAGCCAGCCGGCACTCCAGCTCAGGCCCCCAAACACAAACCACGGCCTTTTCCTGGAAGTAAAACTGACCTGCCCATCTTCTGGCTGGCAGATTGCAGGAGCCACTTGCTCTATCAAACTAGCCCGACTTGGCACTGGTTCCCCTTGGTCTGGGAACCATCCTGCGTATCGTGGATTTTCAGGAGCCAGCCGGCCACTCCCAGCCACAGGCCCCCAAACAAAACCACGGCCTTTTCCCTGGAATAAAAACCGACCTGCCCTCTTCTTTTTTTTTTTTTTTTTTTTTTTTTTTTTTTTTTTTTTTTTTTTTTTTTTTTTTTTTTTTTTTTTTTTTTTTTTTTTTTTTTTTTTTTTTTTTTTTTTTTTTTTTTTTTTTTTTTTTTTTTTTTTTTTTTTTTTTTTTTTTTTTTTTTTTTTTTTTTTTTTTTTTTGGCATGGTTCCACCATTGGGTCGGGAAATATCCTGCGCGGCGTGGATTTTCAGGAGCCTGCGGCCACTCCCAACCACAGGACCCCGAAACACAACACCGGCCCATTTTCCCGGGCAAAAAAATCTCACCTGCCTGCTTCTGGCTCTCAGATTGCAGGACCACTTGGCTCTATCAAACCAGCCCGACTTGGCACTGGTGCCACCTTTCATCTCGGAACCATCCTGCGTATGTGGATTTTAAGGAGCCAGCCGGCCACTCCCAGCCACAGGCCCACAAACATATACCACGGCCCTTTTTCCCTGACTAACAAAAATCAGCTGCCCCACTTCTGGGTGGTGTATTGCCGGAGCCACTTTGTACTATCATACCAGTTCGACTTGGCAGTGGAGCCCCCTTGGGTTGAGGAATCATCCTGCGTATCGTGGATTTCCAGAAGCCAGCCGGCCACTCCCAGCCACAGTCCCCAAACACAAACTACGGCCCTTTTCCCTGGAAGTAAAACTGACCTGCCCATCTTCTGTCTGGCAGATTGCCGGAGAACTTGCCCCTATCAAACCAGCCCGACTTGGCACTGGTGCCCCCCTTAGCTGGGAACCATCCTGCGTATCGTGGATTTTCAGGAGCCAGCCGGCCACTCCCAGCCACAGGCCCCCAAACATATACCACGGCCCTTTTCCCTGGAAAAAAACTCAGCTGCCCCGCTTCTGGATGGCAGATTGCAGGAGCCACTTGGCTCTATCAAACCAGCCCGACTCGGCACTGGTGCCACCTTTCATCTGGGAACCATCCTGCGTATCGTGGATTTTCAGGAGCCAGCCGGCCACTCCCAGCCAAGCCCCCAAACACAAACCACGGCCCTTTTCCCTGGAAGTAAAACTGACCTGCCCATCTTCTGGCTGGCAGATTGCAGGAGCCACTTGGCTCTATCAAACCAGCCCGACTTGGCACTGGTGCCCCCTTGGGTCTGGGAACCATCCTGCGTATCGTGGATTTTCAGGAGCCAGCCGGCCACTCCCAGCCACAGGCCCCCAAACAAAACCACGGCCCTTTTCCCTGGAAAAAAACTCACTGCCCTGCTTCTGGCTGGCAGATTGCAGGAGCCACTTGGCTCTATCAAACCAGCCGACTCTGCCCTGGTGCCCCTTGGTCTGGGAACCATCTGCGCGTATCGTGGATTTTCAGGAGCCAGCCGGCCACTCCCAGCCACAGACCCCCGAACATAAACCACGGCCCATTTCCATATCTAACAAAACTCAGCTGCCCCGCTTCTGGCTGGCAGATTGCAGGAGCCACTTGCCTCTATCAAACCAGCCCGACTTGGCACTGGTGCCACCATTCATCTGGGAACCATCCTGCGTATCGTGGATTTTCAGGAGCCAGCCGGCCATTCCCAGCCACAGGCCCCCAAACATATACCACGGCCCTTTTCCCTGGAAAAAAAACTCAGCTGCCCTGCTTCTGGATGGTTGAGTGCAGGAGCCACTTGGCTCTATCAAACCAGCCCGACTTGGCACTGGTGCCACCATTCATCTGGGAACCATCCTGCGTATCGTGGATTTTCAGGAGCCAGCCGGCCATTCCCAGCCACAGGCCCCCAAACATATACCACGGCCCTTTTCCCTGGAAAAAAAACTCAGCTGCCCTGCTTCTGGATGGTTGAGTGCAGGAGCCACTTGGCTCTATCAAACCAGCCCGACTTGGCCCTGGTGCCGGTTTTCATCTGGGAACCATCCTGCGCTGCCTGGATTTTC